>NC_051154.1:388612232-388698856 GCF_013339745.2 Dermacentor silvarum | reverse complement strand
ATAAATATTTTAATGAACCGTCGGGATTAACCCAGTCATAAACAACGGGGCCACACGTTTAAGCTCGCTGGTTAACCATCTGTAATAGAGTGCTTGGGTGGTGCTTTTTCATGTAATTGTAATATTTGGGAAGATGATTATTTCATTACGACTAAATATGCAATTAGGCGGAATCCTAAAATAATGTGAGTATCTCTAAGTGACAGTTAACAACATTACCTTGGTGCTGTCCAGCTACGTGGATATATTGCATATTTTTAAAGTTTGGGTGAAGTTACGTGATCGCCCCAAAATGGTCTATAGAAATTCATCTTTCACCATAGGAGCTACGTTTACCGCTTCGAATGGGCATCGCTTGAAGTGCGTACACATCCCTTAATTCGCATTTGGAGAAGTGGCGAGTGACAAGCTATTGCATACCTGCCATGGTGGTGGGTATGGCATTGTGCAGCTAAGCCCGAGAGCACGAGATTAAATCCCTTCTGTGGCCGCCGCATTTCAATGAGGGTGAGATGCAAGAACACCCATCTACCAGGCATTTTGTGCATGTTACAGAACCCAGGTAGTCAAAATAAATCCGGAGCCACTCACTACGGCGTGATGATAAGTGGTTCTTGAGGGAAAGGGAAAGGTTGGCGCTATCTTCTGCAGCCCTTGAGGGAGCACGGCTCAGCGCCAAGTGCCTCATTATCAAACCATGCTTGTGGCACGTAACCCCCCCCCCCCTCCCACAATTTCATTTTAATTTTTAAGCCATGACATCACAGCTAAGGATTTGCATTCTTTTTTTGTGAGGTTGAGGCCGAGAGTAGTCAATCAGAGCCTCTACATGACGACGACATCATTTGGAAAACTGGGGTGCTATGCAGGATGCGCCGAGTTTGGCGAAACTCGGGATCTTCACGAGCTCTGGCGGTGCCCCAAGATGAAAGAACTAATGGTAACAAGACAAAGTTTGTCCGTCGGCACGCCTCCAGTTTCATTGGTTTATCTAGATTCACTCTGGGTGGCTATCAACCCTTGGGCATTGCCATATGGGCGGTCGACAAACTGGGGCTCACGTGATCATACGGTCGGTGCATGGTTGTGCCTTCTTTCACTTGTTTGTCGTTCCACTGAGTGCATTACAGGCACAAGCAAGTTATAAAATAAATGCATTGAGTACAATAATATAGTGACATTAATGTGGGTTAAAAGCATTTTAAAGTTTACAAGATGTACACTGAATGTGTATTAGACTAATTTGTAGTATAATACGTTTCGCGTTATACCACGAGGGGACGCTTATCCTCCTGTTTTTTTCTTTGGATTGGATTGGCACGGCTCGCTACGTACTTGCGCTAGCATTTCCGAGCACCGATTGGTGTGCGCTTGGTTTTCTCACTGGGGTTCCCACAGATCGCTCGTTGCTCTTCTCTTTCCTCTGGGTTGCTTTGGTGCGGCTCGCTACGTGCTTGCGCTCCCATTTCCGAGCACAAATTGGTGTGCGCCTGGTTTTCACACTGGGCTTTTAACAAATTGCTCGTTGCTCGCGCTAAAGTAAGGCTGCGAGACGAAGTGAGCGTCGGCTAGCGCAGAAGTGGTTTGCCGCGCGCTTACCGTGTAAGCACTCAGGTACGCTGGAAAGCACTCATACAAGGGTCGGAAAGCTACGCTTTATTTTCTTTTACTTTGCGATGCACCTTCATACTGGCGAGCGTCGAGCGATGGCTTCTATCAACCGTAGGAAAGAGTCTTTATACTAGGTAGCCCGAGCTGTCCATGGCTTCTAAAAAACGCAAAAGAGGGTCTTTGCAGCGCACGTGGCCGTTTAGTGCCACCACATCCATCCCAAGTTGGACTCCAGCATCGGTGCAGTTACCCTGTACCCATCGCTGACGAGGTGGTGCTTCACTTTTTCACAAGAACTTTCAATTTTTTTTGTGCGTGTGAACGCCCCTGATGGGGTCCGAAAAATTCACGCTGTGGTTGACTATTTCCCAATGCAGATTGAGGCATAGCCCCGTCAGCATCCACTAAATTTGTGATATATTTGTATGCGGCCAATTCGTCACTATGAATAATGGTCCCCGGTTGAACATTGGCAGCAATATGGCGCCTAGCATCGCCGCCTTTCGTCGGTCGACCTTGAAACTCGCAGCACCCCTCTGGTCGCGCAGAACATGCCGAAGACCCATGGGCCACCATCTTTAACACTGCCGTAATTTTGGCGGCTCAGCGGAAAGTTGTCGCCCGACATTAGGCGGCCTCGATTGTACTTTTGATCGCCACGAAAAGGCACTCGTAAATATGCGCTATCTCCCGGGGACACCGAGTGGAGGTTGCGCCAGCAGCTTGGCCCTCGCGAACTTACGGGGGTACTTCCTCTAGTCGGCGATGGCGTGCTCCGATAGAGGAAACAAGTCACCGGTCATCTCCTTCAACAGCCATAGGTCTACGCTTTGGCTCAGGCAGCCAAATCATTTGCCGCCTCGAGAGGTGGTCGTTCGCACGGCCGAGGCGGTTCGTGTTGGCGAAGTAACTTCCTTCGCCTCTCTGCCCGTGCAGTGCAGCGGTACCGTGTAACTGTGAAAACTGATTTCGGCAGCTGTGGCACCGGAAGGCAGCCCGGCGTCCATTCTGAGCCTTCCAATATGATGTGACCGCTTCGCCTGCGCAGGTTGGTTGGTCCGGGTTGAATCCCAGGTGCTCGCAGGTGCCCCAGTACTCCGATGACGACGCCGGACTTGGCTTGGGGCTGGGGCGCGGTGGACGAGCAGTGCTTGAAACTGGAGAGAGCTGAAGCGATCGGACGAACTTTTTCTCCGCAGCCTAGTCGCACCACTCTGCGCTCGGAAAGCACAATTTGCCCGCCATGCTGCCTCCGCAGACGACGGCCTTCGCCTAACACGTCACACAGCCAGCGCACTGACGTTTTGGAAAGGCAAAAATGACGTGAAACTCTACGTCGGCCATGTAGGTGAACGGGTCCAGACGGTCATATTGACGCTTACTACCGCTGGATGCGATGACACAGGCTGCTGCTGCCGCCGCTATGTTCACGAGTTCAACTCGAGGGAGGTTTCGAGATGTACGAGTTTGGCACGAGTTCGCCTGTCAATCAAAACCATAGGTCACGCCCCGCGCGAGGCATGTAACTCTTGTGCGCGCCCACCACGGTTGGGCCACGCCCAACTTATTTTTCAGCAACAGCGACGTCGTGCGGAATTGAGAGGCGTTAACAATCTTGAACGGCGAAATAAAACACGCATAACGCACTGTCGTCGGTGATGTACTGAGCACCGCTATCAAAAAAAAAGCGTCGACTTTCGTGGGCTTATGCATATATCTTCTTGGGCTGTGATGGCCCCACAACACGGTTCATTACCTGCATTGTGGCGATGTAGCGCACAGCAAATAATTATAGGCAGGTCACTGTAGCTGCTTGCAAGGCGTCGATGCGCCGCGGTGGACGACGATCCTGAGCAGTGCGTAGTGTTTTCCAACGACAACGTATCGCAGCTGTCATTTGAGATGGCTGCTCTGTCATTAGTGATGTATCGGACCCGCAGTGTCGCAAACACGGTCAGCGATCAGCGCAAACGCACCCAGTGCGATGGCATTTTTTCATCGCAGGCACAACACACTAAACAATTGCAACACCTTCCTGCGATCGAAGTCTAATTTTCTAACTGCACACAAGAGCCCTCACCCGCCAAAATGCGATAACTGCGCTGTCGTTACGATATCCATCTGCGATCGCTGTTAGCTCAGCAGCAGAGGCAATCGGCAAGCACATTGGAGTGAACAACACTCAAATTCTGCGTACATGCGCACGGAGGCACCTTCACTGGGGAAGTGGTGACAAGCGATGCATCGCGTTGCAATGTTTCGCGGAGACTTCACGCACGCAGATAAACTGGTGCATTTTCACTGTGCTGCGTCACTACGGACCCTACAATACCGCACAGCAATTTTGCTACGACAGCCGTTGCCCCCGTCTCTATGGCTAGAGTGTCGTTTCAGTTGGTAAAGCGGCGGCCTTAATAGCCGCCCCAGTGAAAGCACCTGTGGTGAACAGCCATGCCGCAGCGCTGCGTTGCCATCCGCCTATAATAGACAGGGAATGGACAGATCATTGTCATGACTGACTTTATGCGTCATTATCGCACCAATTTTATCGAGAATAGCACTGCAGCGCCCCTGGCGACTGCTCCCCGTATATCAACTCCCTCGTGCGTGCGAGTGCGACCCTCTAGAATGTATCCGCTTGTAAGCTTTCGCCTCACTGTCGCCACTCACGGCAAAAATGTGCAAAATTTAATAATTCACTCGATGTCTGTTTGTCATCACAAATTTATAGCATTCAAAACAAAAAACCGATACTTTAAGAAATAAAATGTTTGTTATTTTATTTGCTGTATTTCAATGTATTCGATTGAGGGAAAGTGTAGGTGCAAGAATGCATCGCATGTGTCCTGTTCGCATTCGACGGAGGATAGAAAGATAATGCCCGAAAGAGGAGGCACGCCCTTGACGCGCCCGAGAAAGGCGTGGCAAGCGGCTCACGGCAAGTGTGCAGATAGACAGCGGGACAGTGACGGTATTGCTAAATTGCGATAATACGTTGATAACAAAGCGCGGCACTGGCGCGTTTTGTTGCGCAGTCCTCTGTGCTTGAAGCGCGGAAGCACTGTGCAGCGCAGGGTGCGTACATGTTGTCATACGCGGCTTTATCTCGACATTTCTTTTTGCCTGCTGTTATTGCACCTTCCTTACTATCTCCGTTCACTGACTGCCATCGAACAAACTCGGGTAAAACTCGGGCGAACGAGAAACTTGGCGCATCCTGCATAGCACCCCTGGCTGCCAGTACAAAAGCATGCTGCCCTGTGATGTTATCTATCGTGCACCAAAAAAAAGAAGCATGCAGTGAAGCCAAACATATGAGCGGTGAAGCCGAACTTGTGTTTGCAGGTTTTACTTCCGACAGGCCCAGCTCATATTCAGGAGGGAAAGGGTTAAGTGCATTTGACTTACTAGCTGCAAGCCCTGCAACTACAATATACAATCTGTTCACTTTTTCGGGGGCCAAAAGCTGAACACAAATTTAACTGATCACTGAGATCTATCATGCAAGTAATGTCTGCCTTTCTTAGTAGCCTACCTGAAAATATAGAACCAGGTTCAGGTGATCTTTCCTCTAAACGAAAAGACAAGCTTTAATATGTTAACCTAGCAACTTGAAGCCCATAGTAGTAGCTCAGCACCTATGCCATCCAGCTGTTGAGCACAAATCCAACATGGATAAATGCAAAATAATTCAAGTTCAATGCTTTAAATGCATGTTAAAGGTACGCTAAAGAAAAATATTGAGATAAGCTAGATTGAAAGTTCGGCTACTGTAACCACGAATTCGCCATTTGTAGCGAGAACTGAGCTTTTGTAAGCAAGAAAATTAGAAAATTGGAAAACCGAAGGGAACCAACTGTTAAATTAAACTAAGTTCTGGGGTTTTACATGCCAAAACCACGATATGATTATGAGGCATGCTGTACGAGGGACTCCGCAATAGTTTTGCCTCCTCGGGTTCCTTACTTGGTACATGGGTGTTTTTTTGCATTTCACCCACGTTGAAATGCGACTACCACAGCCAGGATTACATCCCGTGCCCTCGGGCTTAGCAGTACAACGTCAAACAGCACAACTGGGACCCCATACTTGTCAGCAACCTTCTGCAGTGAGCGTGACAATTGGTACACATCAAGCAGCACCTCCAGCTGCTTAAACTGTGCACTGTTGGCTTTGGCTGCTTTAAAGTGCCTAAAGTCCAACTAAAATAAAATTTGGGGCTGCGGAAAAAATATTGGAATGGTGTGAATACAGAACAGCCTTCGTGCAACATTTTAACATTTGAAAAATGAGGGGATGAGTGACAAAAGGCTAGGAAAAGTAAGCATTCTTGATACTGCAATACCAGGAATCTGGATGATGATGATGATGATGATGATGATGATTTATTGGCATCCCCTTTGAAACGGGGTGGCGACAAATAGTCACCTAGCCTGTTCGGCGCTGGTGATGATGATGATTTATTGGCATCCCCTTTGAAACGGGGCGGCGACAAATAGTCACCTAGCCTGCTTGATTTAATCAGGTATACTATACATGTTCTTTATCTAGCATTTTTGTATACCTATCATTATTTTTCTTTTTCAAAAATTTTCCTTGTACCGCTGCCTATGATTTTAAGAGATCAGGTCGCATCCATCTTTTCCCTACTTTTTTTCCACCAGTACTCTAATCGTCTCTTGCTGATCTCTACGGCTGATCTGTTTATGTTTCCTTCCACTTTAAACCCAAGCGCTTCTGGGAGTTGCACGTTACCTACGGTTCTCGCTGGGTGGATCCCGTCGCATTCCATCAGGATGTGCTGAGTGGTTTCTGGATCTTTACTGCAGCATACACATGTCTCATCTAGTTCCGAATATTTGTTCCGATATGTTTTCGTCCTTAGGCAACCGGCTCGAGCCTCAAATAGCAAGGCACTGCCCTTTGTGTTATCGTACAGATTTTCCCTTCTAATTTCTTTCTTCTCATTCTTGTAAATCTCCATTGTCCTTTTCGTTTCCATTCTTTGCATCCAATTCACGGTCTCTATTTCTCTCACTTTCTTTCTGATGACCCCTGGTTGTCTATTTACAGTTTCGATTATCCTGTATTTGGTTGCCAACTTCCTTGACCTCTTCCTCCATTCTGTGTCCACGCTTTTCATGTAGAGATACTTGTGCACTTTAGCCGCCCATTTATTTTCATCCATGTTCCTGAGCCTTTCTTCAAAACTAATTTTGCTTTGTGCTTCTCTGACTTCAAAAGAGGCCCAACCCATGTCTCCATGCACTGCCTCATTTGTCGTATTACCGTGTGCTCCCAAAGCCAACCGGCCTACTGATCTTTGGTTAACTTCCAAACCCGCCAATATATCCGATTTTAAGCATATAATGGCATTTGCGAATGTTAGCGCTGGCACCATTACTCCTTTCCAGATTCCACGCACCACCTCATACTTATTGTGGCCCCACAGTGCTCTGTGTTTCATTAATGCTGCATTCCGCTTCCCCTTTATTTTCAGATTATCTTGGTGGTTGCTTGAGTAATTCTTTCCTTCGTTTATGTGTACGCCGAGGTACTTATATTGCTTCACTATGGGTATTACTTGCTGTTGAATTGACACCACGAAGTTACTCGTGTGCTCATTAAAGATCATAATCCCTGATTTCTCTGTGCTAAACTTAAGGCCTAGATTTGTCGCTGCGTTCCCACAGATATTCGCAAGTATCTGTAAATCTTTTTTATTGTCCGCTAGTAGCACAATGTCGTCTGCGTACATCAGTCCAGGGATCTTCTGTTGCACCATTTGTCCATTACGCATGTAGGATAAATCAAAACCTAATTCGCTGTTTTCCAGTCGTCTTTCTATGCCCTTGACGTAAAGCGTGAACAACAATGGTGACAGAGGGCATCCTTGCTTCAATCCTTGGTGAATTCCCACCATTTCATTTCCTTTTCGGCCTTCCCATGCCACTTGTACTTGGTTGTCTCGATATATCTCCCTCAGCAGCTCCACGAAATCGTCATCTATGCCTTCGTATTGAAGAATATCCCACAACAATTCCCTGTCTACGTTGTCATAAGCTCCTTTAATATCTAGAAATGCTATCCATAAAGGTCTTTTCTGAGCTACTGAAATCTCTATGCACTGAGTTAGTACAAACATATTGTCTTCTAAGCGTCTGCCTGGCCTGAACCCATTCTGTAGTTCCCCCAATACACCGTTTTCCTCCACCCACTTCGACAGTTCTAATTTTATGGCTTGCATTGCCATTCTATATATCACCGACGTTACTGTAACTGGCCTGTACGAGCTCGTCTTATCCTTATCTCCTTTGCCTTTGTAGATAAGATTCATCTTGCTTTCACGCCATCCAACGGGAATATTCTTTGTTCTAATCACTTGCTCTATGGCATTAGTCAGCAGTGCCTTGCTTTTTGGACCGAGGTTTTTGATTAGCTGTATTGGGATTTCATCGGGTCCTGCTGCCGTGTTGTTAGGGACATTTTCTGCTGCCTTTTTCCAATAAAAGCTTTCTATGCTGAATTTTGATCTCTCAGGCCTCTCTGTTGTTGCTGGATCTGTTGTCTGAACTACGCTTTTTCTCGTACCGAAGTTATGCCTGATAGCGTCTGTGATGTACCGCAGCGCACCATCGCCTTCATAGACGTTACCGTCTTCATCCCTTATAGCCGTTTGCGAGTTTCTAGTTGGAGCTCCGAGTGCTTTTATATGGTTCCAGAATCTTTTTGGGGCGCCTTTGTCTCTTTTGTGAATGTTATGCACCCAACGTTCACTTGCGCATTTAATTTTCTCTTGCACGAGCTCACTCGCAACCCTTTTCTTTTCTCGGTATGTATTCCATCTAAGGAGCACCTCTTCTTCTTGTAATCCCAACTTTTTGGCTTCTCGATGAACCCTAGATGCCTCTTTACGCTCTTCTATAGCTTGTTTAATTTCCTTGTTCCACCACTTACGTGGTTTCCTCTTTCCAATCCAACAATGGTACTGCCGTGTCCGCCTTATTTCATGCTGCATAACCTCCACCAGTTCCTTATATTCCCAGACTGCTGTAGGAAAAGCCTCAATTTTCTTCTCTATGTTGTTTGCGATCTCTGTTATTTGCTCGTCATTCATTTTTAAAAACTCTGAGGCTATTGGTTCATGTTCTGCGCTGGTATCTCTCCCAAACTTTAATGCTAAACGTCTATGATCGCTTCCCAGGCTATTTTTTCCATTTTCGTCTATTATCATTTGGTCCAGTTGTTCGTAGACCATTTCTGAGACTAAGGCGTAGTCGATACATGACTGCCTGTTTCCGCATTGCCACGTTACCTGTCCATGACACTTATTCTCCCTGTTAACTACTATAAGGTTCTGTTCATCACACAAATCCAGCACTAGAGAGCCGTTGTAATCAGTATATCCGTCTAAATCGTCCATGTGCGCGTTCATATCTCCCACTAATATCACCTGGCCCGAGTTACTGAACTCATTAATATCGCTTCTAATGCAATCGACCAATTCCTTATTTTTTTCTCTGCTATCACTACCTGTCCATAGGTAAGCTACTCCCAGCCACGTCCTTTTACCTTGCCATGTACCACTAATCCATAAATGCTCTTTACATGTCTCGTTTACCCTTCGCCACTTCAGACCTCGCCTAATTAGTACGCCTACGCCTCCGCCTTTCCTTGACCCGGCCATTCTGTTGCACCCTTCCCATACAAAGTTGTCAATAACAGGCGGCTGCTCCAAATCTCGTAGATGCGTTTCGGTCAAGGCGTACACACTAATCGCTTCATCATTCAGCTGCGTTTGAATTTCCAGCCATTTTTCCTGCTTACGACCACCCTGCATGTTAATGTAGCAAATTTTACCTTCTCTATTCTTATCCTTTCTGCGTCTTTTCCTGACTCCTGGTCGCCTAATTCTGCCCTTTACAGGTGTTTCGCTATGTTCAATACTTAATCCTGCTTCCTGATTGCCTGGGGCCCGCCTAAAAAAGCTACAGCTCGTGCCGCGAATCGACTTCCGACCGGTGTTGCTACACTTTCACTAAAATGTATCCCGTCACGCACAAAAGCGCCTTCGCGGCCTGCTCGGTGCACTTCTCTGTTGATGTCAATGACCGTAAAATTCATTGCTTTAGCTAGAGTCCAAATTTCCCTGTTTACTGCAAGAACTGCCCTTTCAATTTTATAACCCTGCCTTTCAACCTCTGGCACCGTGCACACCGCGATTTGTACTTCTTTTGAAACATTCCGCAGGTCGGTGACCCCTTTGGCTATTTGCTTTGTGACTCCTGCTCCTCGTCCGTTCAGTACGTCAATCACTCCGCCCATTATCACCACTAGGTGTCTCTCCTCCATTGTGTCCCACATGCGTTCCTTGGCCTTCGCTATCACCTCTCTAATCGGCTTTCCGGGAAGCGCGCTAACCTGGACTCGTTCGTCTGCCCCTACCCTCTCTGCTATCGCCGGTTCTACTTTACGCATGTTGGAATCCCCAACAAAGACAACTCGACGCTTTCCTTCCCCCTCACCGCCGAAAGCTGCCCCCGAAGTCACAATGCCCTCCCCTCCTTTCTTATCCTTGCCCTTGGCTTTGTTTTCTTCCCCGGCCGCGTCAGTGGTATCCCCTTCGTGACTATCACTGACGTTTGCGCCACTGCTTACCGGCGTGGCGGGTTCGGCTGTCTCTGCACTCGCATCGGAGCCAGCTCCGTTCGCGGTGCTCGCCTCGATGCGTTCATCATTGCTTTGCAGAATGGTGGCGCTCAGCTGGATTTCTGCGTTAGCTAGCTTTTCTTCTGCCTCCTTCCTCTGCTTCTGCTCGATTTGAAGTTCCTTTTCTAGCTTTGCAACCCGCTTCGCTAACTTATCCTTGTCTTGCTCTAGGCGGTCTAGCCGCGACCCTAGCACACACATCCTACAGATAAAATCTGCACCATTCGCTTCGCGTGCTGATTCAAACCGCGTTTCTTCCAGCGCGTAGGAACGCTCGCACTCAGAACAACGCACGCGTGGGTTCCCCCTAGTACCAACCATCATCTCGTACTAACAAGGCGTAGATGTGGAAAAGAAAGAAAGAAAAAATTCTTTACCTACTTTTATCTAAGCGAGAAGACCAACAAAGTGAGAAAGCATTAAAATAATTTATAAAGATTGTTTGGCTAAGCTAACCCTCCTAAAAAAACCAAAAAGTGAAATATAAAAGAACAAAACTTATCTCTTTGGCACGCTGCTCCTGCTGCGCTGAAATGGCACCTCGACTCGACACGTCCGCTCCCGTCGGCTTCACTCGTGAGAGTGCTGGGACATCGCCGAACAGCGCCGAACTGGGACATCGCCGAACAGCGCCTCTAGCGGCCGCCTCTGACAACATGCGTGTTTTCTATTGGAGTGCGTCGTTTTTCCCAAATAACTAATCATAAAAGCCATCTTTCTAAATATTACCTTGGAAATAGGCTCTAGGGGCTTAGCCCGACATCTCATGCAAGCGGTACCATTACTTACGACAGAAAACCCGTTCCAAATTGCGGGCGAAGTTCGAAGTATGGGAGTCTATGGAAAAGCCCAAATTTTGGAGGCTTTTTTGGCCAGTAAAAAGCAATTTGCGATGAGCCTATTGCATCGATCGACGTATTATCGGGGATTTATCAACTTCAATGACTCAGCTTTCAGCTAGTTGCAGCAGCAGCTCTTGAAATGGCAAAAAAGCCGTTCCAAAATCGCAGTTTTCATAACAAGGTCGCAGAATTTATTGTGGTATGTATATAAACCTAGTTTTTGCCTCCATCAGCCTGTCGAACCGATAGCCGAGCGTTCTACGCGACCACACATTAGGCTCACTGATACCACGATTGTGAGCTCGCAGGTTCGAAGCCAGCGGCGCCGCTATTCTTTTTATCACTTTGTCGCTGCTTAGTTTCGCGGTTTCCCGCCAGATGGCACATTCCGAAATGCGGGTCATTTAGTTACGGTTCTTGTTTCGTTTCTTTCTACTGTGCCAACGTCTTCCTAAAAAATAGCTGGCTGGTTTCGTGAACATGCGAACGTGCTTCCAAACTTCTTTTGCACTTTAGGTGTAATGTATTTTAGACAATAAACTGAGGTTACGTGTTTTGAAAGTTCATTTCTTTCTTAAGGCAAACATTTATTAAGACATAACTAAGAAATATTTTTGCCTCTTCAGCTATGTCATGGAAAGGCGTGTTTGTGCGACTTTTGTTCAGCTTGAAACGTACCACAAAAATAAACAGCGTCCAGTGTGTGCAATTAAAAGACACAGAAGTAGAAAACTTGGCTGCAGCCCCAGACGTAGTATTCTTACAAAGGAATACAGGAGCTTTTGACTGAGTATATTTGCATTATATCAAAGCAGAATTTTTGCGTACCGGATCTTCGGTGCAAATGATGGCTGTCCGAATTGTTTCACAAGCTTTTTTACTTAGTACAAACCGATACCTCGAAACATACACATTCTATCCTCAATATGCAGCGCACGTGTCTTATCATTTCAACCATTCCCATATACCTTCACGAAATTCCAGAAATACTAAAGATCTTCATACCCTTTTACCACGACGCACGCAGATGAGTACTGGAAATTATGCGAAAAGACACCGGGACGTGTTAATGTAGTTTGTCGTGTAAAAATAGAGAACGATTCCAATCACAGACCACACCCTTTTTGAGTTATGCCCACAAATTGTTGCAAGAAGACATTGTTTTCGGCTACAATCACGCAAGTTGCTATGGCATTCTGCTGTTCTGTTCTTCACTAACTCTATTGCTGAATCAGATCCCAGCACCATGATATAATTACTGGTACAATTCTTCAGTAATTCTCTGAGAATATTCTCCTACCCTAAATTTAACGTGTTTGAACAAATGAAGAAACATGAGAAAGGACCATGAAGGTTTGCAGAAATGTTCCCTTATTAGAATCGTTTATGACCCATATCGGTACGGTGGTATTGTCATGATCACGCCAGCGTCGTGACACCATTTATCACTTTACTGCCTGTAAATAAAATACAAAAGTGTCGTTCCTTGTGCGTGAGTAGCACAATCGCAGCTGATCCTTTCATATGGGCCCACTAAGCCACACCTTCCCTTTTCTGCCATGGTGTCACAAGAGATATCAATTTCACCCTTGAATTTCTCCCTTTCAGTTTCCTAGAAAGCATAGGGACGTACACAAGACGAACAGGCGAAGTTTTGAAGTAGTCCTGAGATTTGAGTAAAATTTCCTGGGCAATGTTATTATCCTTTATTTGTTTACATATTTATTACACCTCATTGGTGATAATAATGACGTACTACATAATAGTTCAGTTCTTCTACTTAATAAGTCATGTCTGAGATGGCTGTCCTGAAAATTACCCAGGTGTAAGCACCGCATGACGTTGGCTGGAAGGCCATTCATTAAAAAAAATTATGTGCAGGATAAAGAAAATACAGGTGTTCAATCGCACAGTCACCGTCAAAAGTTTACGCGGCCCGAGATTATGCGAATAAGTTCATTTTCAACGCAGCTACGCCCGCAGCCAGTAAAACTGTGCAAAACTTTTGTTTTGTTTACTCTAGACCAGTGTACGCGGTAAATCCGAATACCACGATGCGTGCCTAAGGCGTAGAAGTATAAATATTTTTCACCTTCCGAGATACGAAAGCCTTGACGCTGGTTATATGTTCTGAAGGCAAGGTTGCTCTTTAGCTTATTCGTGATGACAAGCGCCGAGCCCTTGATGATGGAATATTGGAGCGTAGAATTGTAGAACTTGTGCAAGCTCAGGCGACTTCACGACGCAAACCTAGCGATAGAAGCTCAGGAGGAGGAATAAACATTTATTGTAGAACCAGCACTTTATGATGGCCGGGCCTAAGCCTCCCATGAGGGGACGTCGAGGGCTTGCCTCACCGCCGCCTCACGGGCGTGCTGGGTCGCCCAGGTTTGGTCGTCGAGGGCGGAGCTCCGCAGAGCCTCACGCAGCCTCGACGAGGGGGTCGTGGTGTCAATGTGTGTGTACAGTGCTGGGCACTCCCACAGCACATGCGGAAGCGTAGCCGGGTGAATGCCACAGCCCCGGCAGTTGGGAGTACTGTAAACTTCAGGAAATATAAGGTGGAGGCGGGCGGGTGAAGGGTACGTATTTGTTTGTAGCAGACGCAGGGTGGTAGCCTGCACCCAGCTGAATTTGGGGTGAGGTGGGGGGAAAGATTGGCAGAGCATGCGTTTTGTTTATAATACTGATGATAAATGAATAGTCAGAGTAAATGAGTGTTACTGTCCGATTCTGGATAGACTCGAGAGTAATGCATACGTTCTATATCACTGTAGGTTCCGTACTAATTCCATACTACGCATTCCTATTCTAATTTTGGCGTGTCTTAAGCCTACCGAGTTTCAAGTGATCAAAATGGGTAGGCAATTGCTTCTTGGGATGTAGCCGAGGCCATGGTAGATGTGATTAGTAATGCGGTATATGTGAGTAGGCTGACTGGGATTATTACATGAAGTGCGCCAACGTACCTACGTAAAGTCACGGTGGAAATTACAGAGCCCTTTTTTGTATATATATATATATATATATATATATATATATATATATTGAAGTCATCGGAGAGCGGCTCTGTTAAAAAGTTATAAGTTGAATAATATGAGGACTGATTAGCCTTTCGTTAAGCTGTTATGAAAAATACCATGTACGAAGTTCTATTGTGGTTTAAATTGCAACGTTATCAGCACTTCCAAAAGAAAGTGACTGTACAAGTCCATCTTTCTCGGGCGTTCATGTCACCTAGGTACTACCGCCTGACACATAACCTTTTTGTTTTAAAATCTGCCCCGATGACGTAAGTTACGTTGCGGAAGAAAATAAATACCCTTTCTAAAGAATGAACCATACCAGCTTCCCGACAAAGCGCAGTACGTTGGCGCAAGTCGTCATTTGTGATAACGATAAGATCGGCAGCCCGTAGTTAAAAATGATTCGTCACTCCTCGGTTTTTATTTTTTGCTCAAGGACGCGACTAACCCGTAGAAGGGTAATCCCGCCCTTCGCATGATGCTTGCGACCTTCCTGGTTCCGGACAAGCGCGTTCTTTGTGTTTATTTCAGGCGCTTGGCATCGAAAGGCTTAAACCTTTAAACAGCGAAAGGCTGTCACAGTCACTTCGCTAGCTGCACGGAAAGCGCGGACAATCAGTCCACTTTCAGCACATGCGCTCTCAATCAAGACATATTTGCCAGAAAGGGGCTCCTATATTACCCACAGCGAGAAATGTATCCACAAATTACACCTCATTATCCCCATGTGTTTATGAGCCGCACTCTGCGGCCTGTATTCCGTATTATGACAAAAAATATAGTTTGTGCAGTGTCAGTAGCCTAAACATAAAACAGGAAATTCAAGTCATCACATCAACTATCATATATCATAAATTGAAAGAAATAAAACTGAAACTGTGCTTCATAATACTCGCGCTAAACTTTGATGCATGTGGCTCATTTCAATTTCCTATCTGTTCCGGGATAGAAATATGCTGTTCAGTTGGTAAACACAGATTGTTTTGCAAAATTGGAAAAGAATTTTTGCCTCCAACATATGTTTCTATTGGTCATGCACATTTTCCCCTATCAAATATATGGTCGAAACATCACAAAGTCGAATTGTGAATCATTTAAAAAATAAACTGGCTTCTCCACATAGGAGAAATGCCATAGGAATTTGAGAATGTAATAATACACAATCATTTGGTTGCATAAACTTCCTGGCCATAGGCGTGTAATGAAATGTAATGTAATGTATTACACGGCTTTGTATTTTCGCAGCAATTTCATCCCCTGCATTTATAAAGCAATGTACGCTTTTTATTTTAGCGCGTAAGTCCAAAAACACATAGCAACTTATTTACCAAAGCAACATAAGTTTCAAGAGCTTGTTAATTAGGTTGTCATTTGAGCAAATAAGATGAGAGACTTTCATGCACACACAAAATAAGCGGCTAAGAGTAACAACTGACTAGTTATTTCAGAAGAATAACTGAGTTTAGCAATGTAGTGTTAAACTATGTAGCTTTAAATAATGCACACATTTTATACATCACAGGATAGGGGTCATTGGACATCGCTGGGCGAGGCCTTCGTTCTGCCATGGACATAAATATAGTCTGATGATGATGATGAAACATTGCCGGAGGTGACCACCCCTCATCCAAGAAATATCTTTTACAGTTTAATAATTTATTTATTTGCGCCGTCAGCACTCGAAGGCATTACGGTAGGAAGTGGGTTGAGCAGGCTAAAAAAATAATGCAATTATTAAAAAGTGTCTTTCTAATCATATAGTTTTAGCTGGTCGTACGTGGAAAAAAATTTCAGTGCGCACGACGAAGGCAGCTTTACAATTATACCATATTACCTGACCTTACAAAGAATTCAAAAGGAACATAGTAAGTAATTAACAAATTCAGATTACACAACGTACGCTAGTTGATGTTGCATGAAACTTGCGTTTATTAGTACTCTTTATGATTTCTTTGGGGAGGCGATACCATTCAAGGGCTGTGCGAGGCCAGAAAGAGCTGAAGGAAGTTAATGTGACTAAATCTGATACATATTTTGTACAGCTGATCAATACGATGCCATATATGTGGTGACGGAGATACAGTCGTACGCGGATATGTCAAGCCAACTTATAACGAATTATTCTGTACATCGAACAGCTTTAAAATCTCCTTGAAAATTCCATGCAAATGTATCGGGCTGGTGCACGCGTATAAAGAACGCTCGTTCACCAGAACATTCGATATATCGAGCGTGGCGCCACGCAGAAGACCTCATATTGCACTTCTTTGTACACATTGAGGTGTTCTGGCACCTGGAGGTGGAGAAGAGATACTGCAGTCAGTTGAACCCCGTCTAGCTGTTCGGCTTGCCCTCATGCTACCTCGGACGTCAACATTCCTTCTATCCGATTTTCGAGGCGTCGTCGTGAGGGTTGAGTGCCTATTCACGAGTTTATTTTCCGCAAGCGATGGCCGCTACAAGTGTAAAGAAAAGAATCAGCTTGGACTTTTCAATGAAGTTGAAAGTGAACCAGCAATTTTTTTGCGTGTAAATAAAGTGTGCTTGCTTTATTCCCCCGAGTTGCGTGCAGTAAATTAGCGGCTCTCGGATGCACTAATCGGTAAGCCACCGTTTACCTGAGAGCCTATTATTTTATATATCGAATTACATGTATAACGAACTTTTTGTGATCCCATTCAGATTCGATATATCCGGGTTCGACTGTATCAGTTTACGGGTTACAAATTCAAGTTTAGTTTTATTTGGGGTTAGAGTAGCTATTCGATCATAAGTTGAACATATAAAACGAGTGGAGTAATTTTAAGTTCTAATGAGGTAATGAATACAATGGAATTTCACACATTGGATGTATACTGAAATTTTGCTCCCATTAGTGTTTTCTATAGTAGTAACATGAGAGAGGATGGTGGCATTATAAGTGTACAGGAGCCAATAACCCAACGTTCGATCCGGATTGTTACTAATATCGATATGCCAGGTCAGATTAGCGGTAATAGGTTCACCAGGTAAGATTAATGGTACTATGAACACGTGAATACTTCTATGAATATACAGGCTGTAACTCCGTGTTGGTAAGTAAGTACGTCGAAGAGCTGTTTTGAATGGGGTCGCTCAGATGATGTTCCTGCTACGTCTGGTGTGCCGCAAGGCTCCGTGTTGGGGCCGATTCCTTTCCATTTTTTAATGCGAAAGCATTATATGGCCCATTACGCGAAAACCCGTAGTTGTAGTCGATGGCGTGACCGAATGACGCTACCAAAAATGGCTGACGGAAAAGAGTAAAAACGCGTAAAAATGCCCGAATTGATGACAAATTGAGCAGGCAGGTTCATGTAAACAAAGTAAACTAATCCCTTTGAAAAGAAAAATAGGTAAATTTTGATCTGGGTGGGAATCGAAACCGGGCCTCTGGGGCGCGGAGGAGACCCGACTTTGTCCCCTACGACCGGATAAACTCATCCTAGCCAACTCATCCTAGATCTACTCGCAACCCCCGCCCCACCACTACTCCGAATTCCGCCGCGGCCGAGAAATGTATACAGCCATCTACGCCTCAAGCTCTGGCGAGGCACCGGCCCCGGCCTCCCCAACTCTCTGCCCTACGCCACCCCGAGCTACCCATCGACTATCATAAAATCATCCTCCGTCCCCGTGGCGGCCTCAACCTTCGGACCGTGAACGGCGTTGCGCTTCGCGATGTCATTCTACAAGCAGCCCGCCTCGGACACCAAGAGGCCAAGCCAGACACCGTAATCATCAACACCCAACAACACGTCGTCCTCATCAACACTCCCGACCCGCAACGCCGGCAACACTACCTCGCCATCAAGTCCGTACTCATCAAAGACGCTGCCTACGACTACTCCTACCAAGCGGCCCCAGAAGACTGCGCCCGCGGTGTGGTCCACGGGGTCCCTCTCGCCCACTCTTACGAAGACATTAAGGATCGTCTCAATCACCAGCAGAACCCTCCCATCCTCGACTTTAGACGCATGGGCTCCATGGAGTCCATCATCATCCTTTTCGAACAAGACTGGGTGCCCAAGCGCATTTCCTTTTCGAACAAGACTGGGTGCCCTCCGTACTATATAGCTGCACACATCTTCAAAAAGAATATCGGGCACTACCTTAATTGCGGAGCACTCGGCCACAGCGCGGATGTGTGCCCGGCTCCAAAGAAACGCCGCTGCCCCGGCTGTGACCAAGTAGACCCCCCCCCCCCGAGGATCACGCCTGCACGCCGCTCTGCACGATCTGCAGCAAAGCACACCTGATGGCGGACAGAACCTGCAAGGCCCGCTACCGCACCCCATACCTCGTAAAGAAGAGGTACTGGGATGCCGAGCGAGCCGGCGAGGCATCCGCCAACGAGGCTCTCACCAATCAAGCTCCACCCCAACATCGCAGCCGCTCCATGACCCGCAACCCTCAGGCCCTGCAGCTCGCCCTGGAGTCCCTCCCGGTGCTGTAGCCTGCCGCACTGAAACAGCCCTCCAACCGTACCAAGCCCATGGTCTGATCCCACTCCTGGACCGGACTCGGGCAACCCCCACTTCCAGTCCCCCCAAAACCACCTGCACAGGTACCCGGCCGCCACACAAGTGAGGTGAGCTAGGTAGACGTAGTCTCCCAGGACTCCGCCAACCCCCTCTATAAGGAAATTTTGCATGTCCGCGCACAGCTCGCCTCCCTCCACACCACCAACCAACGCCTTCAGTAGCAGCTGCATGCCTTCCTGCTGGTCCACACTCCTACCCCGGCGACAATGATCTCGGCCGCTCATAAACTCCCTACCCTACCACCTTCTCCTCCTATTCGCGAACCGCCGGCCAAGAAGAGGGTCGCAACTCCCACTACCTCCTAGGCCACACCAACATAATCCGCGGCAACCGCGGCCCTACCCCCCCCCCCAATTCGAACAACTCGTGGAGGCCAAAATTCAGGCCGTGATGCAGACGGCCATCCAAGCCTTCACCCAACAATTCTGCAACCTCACTAGCCGTCTAGACGAATTTTCTCGCCAAATTGACGAGCGATTTAAGGAGCAAGAGGCCCTCCACGCGACAGCCTGTGCTGCCGCGCGGCCTAAAAAGAAGGCCAAGCTCCACGCACTCTCCACCACTCCGCTGCAAACTACACCCTCAGTAATGGCTAGACCTCGCACTAGCCTCACCATCTGGCACTGGAACTGTTGATTCTTTGGCTCCAAGCGGGGGCTGGTTCACCAGTTCCTAGCTCGGGCAGACGGCCCCGATTTGCACGCGCTGCAAGAGCCCTCCAATCCGCTCACCCTACGTGCCCATCATCGCCATTTCTCCTACGTCCCCTCGGGTCGCATTCCTCGTACGCCGTGCGCTCACTACCATCTCCCACCCGCTAGACGTCCCCGAAATGGATCATATCTTCATCGAACTCGTGCCGCAGTGCACTCGCGATACCTTCTTCATCCTTAACATATTGGACCCTTTTCGCAAAGTAGTTTGTTTTAGAGAAACGAGATGGCGCTCACGGCGGCGTGCCATACCTCTCCTCAGCGACCGCGCACGAATACGAAACCATTACCGCTTCTACCTTGCTTCTGTGCGATCAGCCGTCGGAAATGCAACTGAGTTTTTGCTAACACACTGTGCTCCAATCATGCTAGCTTGAATCATGTGGATTGAAGACGTGTGCAGTAGCTGGCTGCAAAAATAGTGACTGGCATGTTAAGGAATGGAATGAATCTATGTGGACAAGTTCGCGAGCCACTGCTGCAACTGTCCGAACGTGTTACCGGCACTTCGAGATGTACGGCTTTCCTCGAGGATACAGAAATTTGCTCATCCGCCAGCCTTGTATCGCTAACCTTCAAAGAAAGGGCTTCATCCCCAGAACTTCGGCAAGAGTGAGTACCACTCGTTAAACAATGACAATGGGAGTAGCGCCGCTTCCTGCCATAGTAAGTTTCGAGCACGTTATCTGTACACGTCTGACCCAAATTGCAGGAAAACTTACGCGCACTCTATCGCCGACGTATCAAGAATAAGTGAATGGACGCACACTTGAATATATGCGCACCGTATACGCACAATAAATGACGGACTACACCGATAGCGCACGAATGGTCAAAGCTGAATGTTTCGTGACGGTCCATAAGAGTAAGCAAGTTACTAGCTGTAATATATATTTGCTACAAGGTATTACAATGTACAAAACAGCTACGTTTCAAGCCTTGTGCACAGCAAGAACAAATCTATCGAAACTGAGCACACCCGCGAGCGATTAGGTAGAAGGTTGACTGGGCATGGTGGCACCGAAAGAATGCGGTTCAACCCTCTGCTTTTTGTTGTGCAGTTCTGCCTCCTGCGCACTGCATACTGCCTGGAGCACACCGTGGTCACGGCGGCTACGTACGAGCACGGCGATCTCATCTGCCATCAAGCTGCTGATCAGCCTTTAATGCCACCCATCAGACCACCTCATCATACAACGACAGCAAGCGCAGAGGGCAGCACGCAGCTGTTGCAAGTAGCGCCAGCGTGCGGAACGAGTATAAAGGGACACCCTTTGGAATACGCGACCACTGGGCATGGTGGCACCGAAAGAATGCGGTTCAACCCTCTGCTTTTTGTTGTGCAGTTCTGCCTCCTGCGCACTGCATACTGCCTGGAGCACACCGTGGTCACGGCGGCTACGTACGAGCACGGCGATCTCATCTGCCATCAAGCTGCTGATCAGCCTTTAATGCCACCCATCAGACCACCTCATCATACAACGACAGCAAGCGCAGAGGGCAGCACGCAGCTGTTGCAAGTAGCGCCAGCGTGCGGAACGAGTATAAAGGGACACCCTTTGGAATACGCGACCACTGGGCATGGTGGCACCGAAAGAATGCGGTTCAACCCTCTGCTTTTGTTGTGCAGGTGAGAAAGGATTACGGCAAGTGTTACCGTTCAAGCGACCCTTTTCTACTGGTGCTGCCATGCCCTTGGCTGTGTTACTTGCTTGATGTGTTTTGCCTCCGGAAGTTACTGCTTTTAGGAGGGGACATTGAAACTAACCCCGGGCCCGAAACTGCTCAAATCTTGAAGCAACTTAAGGAAATCGCAGCTGATATTAAGGATATCAAAGAAAACCGCCTGGTAGAAATTGAAAAAAAGGTAGACGCTTTATCAAAACTTGAAGACAAGGTCACTTTATGCCAAAACCGGCTTTCACATATTAACGAAGTTGTTCTGACCCTTGAAAAGAAAATAGACGAATTAGAGAACCACAGTAGAAGACCTAATTTGATTATTTTTGGCCTAACAGAACCAGAGAGTGAGAACGGCGAATCACTGGAAACAGCCGTAAACAAAGGTATCTTCCAAGAGCTTCTCAAACTGAACCCGATAGCTATTGAACGAATACATAGATTAGGTCGGCCGTCCACAAATAAGAAACGACCGGTCATCCTGAGATTGCTCGATACAAGAGACAAAGCGTTAATTTTTAAACAGTGCCACAAGCTGAAGAACACTACTATATCGATAAGTGAAGACTATTCGCGAAAAGTTCGTGAGGTTAGAAGGAAGCTGTGGGCAAGTACGAAAGAAAACCGCGAGAAGGGTGACAAAGTTTCCTTAGCTTTTGACAAATTGTACATCAATAGGACAGCTTATGTTTGGAGCGAGGAAAAAAATGAAAGAATTCCTGTTAAAAAAAACGACGCAGAAAAACCACACCGCCCAACGACCCGCCGTCACGCGCAAGCACAGAAATAGGCATGACAATCGCCGATGTTCCGGATAATGTTTCAGAACTGTCATGTTTAGAAATCTTCGAACCTGTCATCCACAGAAATTCAGTTTCAGCCAAGGAAAAACGTCTGCGTATCGTGAATTTTAATGCTCGTAGCGTGGTGAACAAGACAGATTCCCTAGAAATTCAATTGCTACAGCACGATCCGCACATCGCAGTCATAACGGAAACGTGGTTGCGTAGCGATATAACAAATGAACTTGTTTTTCCGCCCCGTTACAAAGTATTTCGTAATGATAGACTGCGCAGAGGCGGTGGTGTAGCCGTTCTAGTTAAAGATGAAATCGGAGCTACGCTTATCGGTGATACTCCCGAACTAGAGTACCTATGCGTCAGGTTATCGTGCTGGGGTCAATGCTTTGTGCTGTTCGCATTTTATAGACCACCTGATGCTACACCAGACTACTTGAATAAACTTCAAGAGCACATGTCTCTCTACCAAAATAAGAAAATCTTTTTGATCGGCGATCTTAACTTGCCTGGTGTAAATTGGGAGCTCCTCCAAGCAAACAATAAGGCTGATGCAAATGCTAACATTATATTTGACATTATGCTAACACATGATCTTATTCAAGTGGTTAATGAACCCACGCGTGTACAAGGGTCATCATGTTCCATATTAGATGTTATTTTTTTAAACCGAACCTTTTCCGAGCATACCGTGTCAATCGAAGATGGTTTATCTGACCATTACCTTGTTTCGCTTTCCTTGCCCATTGTCAGAATTACCGTTCCTAAAATTGCCAAAACCAAATCTTTTAAAGATTACACCAGAGCTGATGACGCCAGCATCGTTGACTACATGGAAACTTGTCTTACGCGCTTTGCAGATAATGGTAGTGATGTGTGCACACTTTGGACCGTGTTTACTACAATGTGCAGGCATTGCATAGATACATTCATACCCACTAAAACTAAGAAAGTCAATAAACGTACGCCTTGGATGACGCGTGCAATAGTACAACTAAAGCGCAAAATTAAACGAGTAAAAAAGAAGCATCCACGCACGGTCGCTATCACGGAACTACAAAAAAAGCTGTCATGCGCCGTGCGTGATTCAAAAAATTTTTATTTTACCACAACATTGCCCAACTTTATAAAGAACGCACCGGATAAGTTTTGGGGATACCTTGGCGATAGCAAGAAGACTGTTACGGAAATTGCAGTCAATGGAACCATTCTTAACGACTTGAATGCCATCGCACAACAGTTTAACAATTATTTTCATAGCGTATTCTCCCGTCCATGCTCAGGCCCATCTTTGAGTTCTGCAGTGTTTGAAGAGCATGAGGCGGACTTTATATCTTACCATGGCATTGTATCTATGTTACTCAATTTAAAAACCAAAACAACTCCTGGCCCTGACAACCTCCCGAATGTGTTTCTTAGGCGATACGCCGAAACTGTTGCTAAGTTCTTAGTTGTATTGTTCAGAGCATCTTTGTTATGCGCGAAAGTGCCTGAAGATTGGAAGATGGCTCGAGTTGTTCCGGTCTTTAAGAAAGGCGATCGATTGTTGCTCGAGAATTACCGCCCCATATCATTAACGTCATCTTGCTGCAAACTTTTCGAGCATATAATCGCAACTCGCATTACTGAATTCTTAGATCGACACTCTATACTATCAAGTGCTCAACATGGCTTCAGGAAAGGCTGTTCCACTACTACACAATTGGTAACAATTATTGATTACATTGCCAAAGCTTTGGATGCCAACGGTCAAATTGATGCTGTGTTTTTGGACTTCAGTAAAGCCTTCGATAGGGTAATTCACAAAAAGCTAATTCTAAAATTAAGGAACATTAACCTTCCGGACATCATAATTACCTGGATTACAGACTATCTGGATAATCGCCAACAGTATGTTTCAGTTGACGATCACAACTCGGGATATCTGCCAGTCACTTCAGGCGTTCCCCAGGGCAGTGTTCTGGGTCCATTGCTCTTTCTTTTATATATTAATGACATTGTTACCGTCGTCAAACCTGGAACACAAATAAGGCTGTTTGCAGATGACTGCGTTGTATTTCGTACAATTAAGTCCATGGATGATCAGAAGGAACTTAACTCTAGCTTGAATAATATATTTTTGTGGTGCGAAGAATGGGGCATGGCTGCAAACGTAGATAAAACTGTCTCTCTTCGCATAACCCATAAAAAGAATCCCCTGGAGTTCGCGTATAAAATGGGATCTGTTCCACTAAAGCAAGTTGAGAGCTAAAAATACCTTGGCGTAACGTTCACTAATAATTTTTCCTGGAACCTTCACATTGACAACACATGTTCTTCTGCTTTTCTGAAGCTAACTTATCTGCGACACAAACTAAGAAACGCCCCCTCAAACGTTAAGCTACTCACTTATCTAACTTATATCCGGCCAAAACTTGAATATGCTTGCGTTGCATGGGATCCCTATACTAAAGTCAATATTAACAAACTTGAGAGAATACAAAGAAAATCTGTTCGTTTTATCTACTCCAAGTTCAAAAGTTCGGATTCGCCCTCAGAGTTGATGTTGGCTAACGACATTCCTTCGCTTGAACAAAGAAGACGGAAACACAGGCTAGATTTTTTACATAATCTAATCAATCACAAATTGGCTCTGGACCCTTCACTATATGTGAGTCTTCTCTCCACAAGGTATACACGACACCATCGACCGGATACACTGACACCTATCTATGCTAGGACAGACAGATACAAGTTCTCCTTCTTCCCCCGGACTATTTCAGAATGGAATTCGCTGCCCGCCCCTTACAACATGTGAATGCGTTGTATGTAAGCTCTTTTATATTGTTTTATTGTTTGTTTTGTTTTTGTTTTTGCATAGAATGTGTTCTCCTTGCTGTTGAATGAGCAAGGCAAGTCGTTGACTGTGAAACACCCTTGCCTTTGGTGCGCAATACCCTAGCCTTTTTTTTTCTTTTTACATCGTTCTGTTAATTGCACCATAGATTGATTAAGGTATTGCGTTTTTGATCTTTTCACGAAATGTTTCTGTGAGCAATATATAATTGTAAAGTCTATATATATGTATATATATATATGTATATATATAATGAGTGTGTGTGTGTATATATTATACTGTATATGTCTTGTATTCAATGTCTGCCCGTCCTGCAAGGACCACAATGTGGTCTGCAGTATGTACTAAATAAATAAAATAATCAGATAGTGGCCGCACCAAAGAGCTTCACTGAGTCAGAAACTGACAAGCCACTGCTTCAAAATATTTGCCGAATAAAGAACAAAGTGCAAAACACACTAATCCTGACCGAATTCATGAGCGGAATGTTAGGATAGCTTGGAATACATATTTAGCCCCGCTTTTAGAACAAGCACCATATACGCTGCTTGCGCCGTTTGGACATAGCTTAATCAGCTCCGAAAGCGCTTTTGCATGTTCTCTGAAGCTGTGATCAAAGCTTCGTGTCGTCCACCTGGTCACCGGCTACGATGTCTCCGAAAACAGAGGTTTTCTAAGTCGCGCCGGCGTCATACACTTCCATTGTAAACAAGGAGGCAACGGAGGCAGTTGAGGCAAGCAATGGACGCGTCACCACGTGATCAAACATGGCAGCGCCCACGGAATCGCCGCGAAAAGGGTCAATACAGCCACCCGAAGTGCCTGCGGCAACTACTTCGACCGACTCTTCACACTCGCCAAGCGCGTCGCTCACAAGAGCCCCCTTCTAATTCTAGGGGATTTCAACGCCCCGCACGCGGCCTGGGACTACCAAACGGGGTACACCCCCAACGGGCGCCGGGTATGGCCCGCAGCTCAGCAGGCCGGCTTCTCCCTTCTCACAAATCCCACCACCACAAATCCCACGCACAGCAAACAGTGTCTGCGCAGACACTACTCCCTACCTCACATTTACCCACCGCCTACCTCAAGCTGGTGGTTTAACACCCGGGAGAATCTGGGTAGTGATCACTACATTATTGAGATTCTTCTACAAGCAGGCCCAGCACGCAGACCCGCTCGTGGTGCTGCTATCACGAAGTGGGACTCGTTCCGCACTTTCCGAGCAGTCCGCACTCTACACACTATCTCAGACATAGCTACTTGGTCCGACCAGCTCTACTGCGACGTCCGCGCCGTGACTCGCGACCTCCCAGAGGACTTCCCTGCGGACGCGATGGATTCCCATCTCCTGCAGCTCTGTAAAGCCAAGGCGGGACTCGAGCGGAGGTGGCAGCGCCAGCGCGGGAATACAACATTCAGACGCCGGCTGACCCAGCTCAACAAGGAGACTGAGACGCATGCTGCGACTCTCTCTCGCCAAAATTGGGGATCCCTCTGTAACAGGCTGGAGCACAACATGAGCCTGCCCCAGACTTGGAACTTATTCCGCCATCTCATTGATTCGACTCAGTCCAAGACACACCAGAAACAGATCATGACGAAGCTCATACACGCATCCGAAGCCTCCCCGCAGGATCTCCTCCAGGCGCTTCGTGGTCTACACTTCCCCGCATATCCCCCCGGAGACCACCCACTATACAGGCTCCCCCAATGACCTCTTCGACAAAACCATCAGAGAGGCAAAAGTCAGGGCAGAACTTCAGCGCCTGAATACGTCCTCAGCTCCCGGTCCCGACGGAGTGCACAACAAGGCACTACGCAATCTCAATTCCCCCTCCATCACAGCCCTAACCGACTACTTCAATGAATGCTGGGTGCGCGGCGCCCTACCAACCCCAAGTAAAGGACGCTAAGGTAGTTTTCATTCTCAAATCAGGCAAACCACTTCGACCCACTAATCTCCGTCCCGTATCCCTTACGTCCTGTGTGGGCAAGCTTATGGAGCACGTTCTCCAGACCCTGCTGAGCCGGTATCTGATAGATGCCAAAAGCTCCGTCTCCGTGTACGTGAAAAAAATGACTACCTCCATCATCTCCTCATGTTAGCTGCCGTAAAAACTGCATTCCATTGTTTAAACGCTGAGATGAAGATGGAACTACGTGTAGTACATTGCCATATTGCTGCCGCGTCCGGTATTTTCATGAAGTCTCGATGACTTCGAAATACGCCTCGACGTCTTTCGGCCGTGTGGGACGACGCAGAGGTCTAGACCAATTTATTGTCAAATTTCTCGAAATCGGATGACGAGAATATGAGTAAACCACTTCTTTACAGTAGTTACACATGAACCGTACTTCAAACCCAGAGTGAATATTTTGCGTAAACACTTCCGAGTGAATTTCGAAAAAAAGTGGAAGGCAATGTGCAATGTATTGTACAAGGGGTTTCAGGAGCATATAATTAAATGATTGCACAAGAAACCGCACCAGAAGGAACAATACTTCGGCGTTTAATTAATGCTGATTCAATATTGCAGTATGAGTAGAAAAAGAAATGTCCAGAATAGATATTCTCAATTTAGTAAAGACCCTTGTTTGAACTCGGCAAGAGTTACATCTCGATGTTAGTGTCCGACAGGCCGCCATGGCGGAAAGAAACTACAGAAGGGAGCGTCACGTGACAATCTTGAAGCCTAGTCATAAAAAAATATAATGCAGAACTCGCGAAAGAAAATGCGCAGTAGTCACGTGACAGACAAGCGGTAGTTCTTTGCGCCCTGCAAGATGTGCTGCATACGTGCGTGCGTCGGTGCGCCTGTTTAGTGACGTGGAACGTTTACAGAAGGAACGCCGTTCCCTCTGCCATTCCTTCTTAAGTATAACGAGTTACCGTTACAGTTCCACCGACCCTTAAAGGAATGGTGGCATTCCTCCGTTCCTCCCAAAAGGAACGCCGTTCCTTACAACAGTGCAACAAAGGGAATATATCGCTTTCGCATACCCACACGTAAGCAGTTTGAAATGTGTCTGCCGAATTTGTACTATTTTTAACAGCGGAGCTGTTTACGCCAGCCGTAATTTGTGGTGCGTATCAAGTAGCGACCAAGAAAAAAAAATAAACTTTCTTGCCGAGGTGGGTTTCGAGCCCGCGTACCTCCGGTCCCAAAGCGAGCGTCGTAACCACTAGGCTATACAGCCACTTTTTTTTTTCTTTATAGCCTAGATACTGCTCCCATGCTAGGCTATACAGCCACGCTGCCAGAAAATGCATTTATGCGAATCATATTGTTACGGAAGGATAGGAGGAAAGAAAAGAAGAAGATCGAGAGGCACTATGTGCTGCGTGTTGTTGCTGGTCAGCTATATTGACCACACTAACCCTACTTGTGCATATATTGTAAATACATCCAGTCTATACTCCCAACATCCCTGTAACACATTGGTGAGAAGTGCGGGGTGCCAAGGCTGGAAACGGAACTCCGCAGTGGACGTCGCATCACCGTCCCCACCATGACTGAAGGTGAGCACGCGGGATCAACGTCGTTTCTGCCTCCAACGTCAACGGCACCGTCGCCAGCTACGTCGTCGTCCCCATCGGTTGTGGTGGCACAAGCCAAAGATCCCGGAACTTTCTGTGAGACCGATGGCGCCGACGTTGAAGAATGCCTGGCCATGTGCGAACGCGTAAGTGGAGTCAACAGATGGGACCCTACGCTTATGCTAGCTAACGTGTTCTTGTACCTAAGAGGCACGGCAAAGGTCTGGTACGAAAACCACGAAGAGGAGCTGACCAGCTGGCACCAACGCAAAGAGAAGCTAAAAGAGTTGTTTGGCCAACCAGCCGGCCGTAAGATTGCCGCAAAGCAGGAACTCGCCTCCCGTGCCCAATCCTCCACAGAGTCCAATGTTTCGTATATCCAGGACGTGCTGGCGCTTTGTTGTAAAGCCGATCACGACATGGCTGAAGCTGAGAAGGTCGGGCACGTGCTGAAGGGAATCGCTGACGACGCCTTTAATCTGCTCATGTGCAAAGGCTGTTCTTCAGTTGATGCTATCATTAAAGAGTGCTGACAATTCGAGCAGGCCAAAAGCCGCCGCGTCCTGCAACCATTCGCCAGACTCCCCAATACTGCCGCAACGTCGACTTGTGAAGATCAGCCCACACAGCAGCATGCGTCGCCATCAGAGCACGTGGTGCGAATCGTTCGACGTGAACTGGAAGCGATGGCGCCTGCAGCTTTCTGTTCGCGTCGCCCTGACCCTACCCCTCTTTCAGTTCATCTCGTTCAAGCCATCGTTAGCCAGGAAGTTGAAAGCATTGGTTTACATTCTGTCTGTGCTGTCGCCAACCCCAGAGCCAACGAACGCCCTTCTACTCTGTTTAATCCACCGCGACGCTTCTCTCCGCGTTATCGCAACCCGACTGAGTGGAGAACTGTGGACGACCAGCGGATATGTTTCACCTGTCGCCGTATTGGTCATGTCGTCCGATACTGTCGCAACTTGTGGCCCTCAACACCTCGCACGCCGACCAACCTGAACCGTTTTGATGGAAATTCCCGCCGTGTTTCGCCCTCCGCCGAGTCTAACAGTGCCGACAACTATGCCATGAACACGTGGTACAGTCGCTCACCATCGCCTCGCGGACACCAGTCTCGCTCACCACAAACACGTCACCCATCTTCCCGTTCGCCGCAGCCACGTCGCCTTCCGACCCCTGTGGCGTTCGACCGCGTTCCTTCGGAAAACTAAGAACTGCATCCCTCGGAGGTGGTGCTGCATTGACAACTACTGCAGCAAATCATCTGTCTGTGCCCACAAATAGAAGTGTAATTGACGTCAAAGTAGACGGCGTACTTGTCCAAGCACTCGTCGACACTGGAGCCCACATATCTGTGATGAGTGCTAGCCTACGTAGACGTTTAAAGAAGGTACCCCAGCAGCTGCACAAGTGCTTCGTGTGGCCGACGGTGGCGTGCTGGTTGTTCTCGGAATGTGTACTGTACCTTTAAGTATAGCCGGCCGCCATACTTCTGTTCTCTTAGCTGTGATCGACAACTGCCCTCACGACATTGGGTTGGAATTTTTATCCAACCATTATACTCTCATCGACTGCGCAACCGGCGTCCTTCAGTTGGAACTGCCTCAACTCACCGATGCTCCAAGCACCGCGCCGCCACCGCGCCTGTGCTCGCTTCAAGACGTGCGTCTGTCACCCGAGGCAGTCACTTACGTCGCTTTAACCGCACAGCCACAGGTTCCTGACGGTGAATGTGCTTCGCCCCATCGTCGACGTGCTTTTGATCCGAAACGTTGCTGTTCCGCATACGCTGATCACGGTTACGAATAATGACGTCGTTCTCCCGCTTCTGAACTTCAGCCTGTGCCCTGAAGTGCTTCCGTCCGTCATGTTCTTGGCCAGCGTTTCTAGTACGTCCGAATTTGACATTGAGAGTATGGATGCCGAGAGTGGATTATTAGCACCAATTGCAGCTCACAGCTCTGATTCTTTCATGAATGACTTCGCCAAAATGATTGCAACTGACCTCACCTCTGCTCAGGCCAAGGACCTCCGTCTCCTGCTCGAATCGCACAGTGACAACTTTGATTTTGGCGACCGCCCTTTCGGCACCACCGCATAAACACTGGAGACATGAATCCTATTCGTCGGCGTCCATATCGTGTATCACATGCTGAACGTAGAATAATCCAATCAGAAGTGGACAAAATGCTCTGCAAAGGGGTCATCGAACGATCAGCCAGTCCTTGGGCTTTGCCAGTCGTCCTCGTGAAGAAAACGGATGGTACCTGGCGTTTTTGCGTCGACTATTGCCATTTAAACAAGATCACGCGAAAGGACATCTACCCATTACCACGCATCGATGACGCCTTGGACTGCTTGCACGGAGCTACATACTTCTCGTCCATTGATTTTGGATCCGGCTACTGGCAGATTTCTGTTGATGAAATGGACCGCGAGAAGACTGCCTTCATAACACCTGATGGTTTATATCAGTTCAAAGTAATGCCCTTTGGCCTATGCAATGCTCCTGCGACATTTGAACGAATGATGGACTCGCTTCTGCGAGGCTACAAATGGGCCCCCTGTCTTTGTTATCTTGACGACGTTATTGTTTTTTCTCCCACGTTCAGCAGCCACCTTACGTGACTAGCTGCAATTCTTGCGGTCTTCCGAAAAGCCGGCCTTCAGCTGAACTCTACGAAATGTCAATTCGGGCACCGTCAGATTACCGTGTTGGGACATCTCGTTAACGCAACCGGTGTACAACCAGATCCGGAAAAAGTTCGCGCCGTTCGCAGTTTCCCTGTGCGTCGTTCTGCTTCTGACGTGCGCTGCTTCGTCGGCCTGTGTTCTTACTTTCGCCGTTTCGTCAAAAACTTCGCCGACGTTGCTCGCCCTTTGACAGATCTTCTAAAGAACACGCCTTTTTGATGGGGCCCGGAGCAGGCGCACGCGTTCGCCGCTCTCATCGGCTTTCGGACCACCCATCCCATACTTGCCCACTTTGATCCATCTGCACCGACCGAAGTCCACACTGACGCCAGTGGCCACGGCATCGGTGCTGTTCTCGCCCAGCATCAGAATGGTACCGAGTGCGGGATAGCTTACGCCAGCCGCCTGCTGTCACCTTCTGAGAGGAATTACTCCATCACCGAGCGTGAGTGTTTGGCTTTAGTGTGGGCTGTCGCCAAGTTCCGGCCATATTTGTACGGCCGCACGTTTTCGGTCATTACAGACCACCATGCCCTCTGCTGGCTGTCTTCCCTTCAGGACCAGACAGGACGGCTTGGTCGCTGGGCTTTGCGGCTCCAGGAACTTTCTTTTATTGTCATCTACAAGTCTGGACGTCTGCACAAGGACGCTGACTACCTCTTTCGTCATCCCGTGGATCCTCCTGATCCTGTTGCACATGATCCGGAGACCTGCGTGTTGGCTTTCACTGACATGTGCGACATGCGCGCTGAACAAGATCGCGACGAGTCCTTGCAGGCCATCATCGCCGGAGTGCAATCTGGCAGCACAGACGGCCCGTGCCGCATGTTCGTGCTGCACGACGGCTGCATTGCGTTCGAGCGTCGTCGTATTCGTCAACAGCTGGCGCGTTTGTACGCTTGTGATCTGCGAGGTGAAGAGGTTTTGCGTGCTATGAGAGCGAGAGAGAGAGAGAGAGAGCGACGCATTCATGGAGCGGGTCTCCTGGAACGCGATGTCGGCATTGGAACGCGGTGTCGGTGTTGCAAGCTGCGCTCTGCAACGCGCAGTGTCGGCCGTAAGTCCGAGATGCACGAAAAGAAATTATCATCTACATGAGTGGTAAGATGAAAAGTTCGCGTGCACTTCCGGGAAAAGCTGGGCTACGATCACACAGCTTCGCTGTTTCAAGCGTTGCGCGGCCGAGTGCAAAAAAAGGAAAGAGTGGAGAAGGAAAGGCAGGGAGGTTCACCAGTTCAGCACAACCGGTTTGCTACCCTACACATGGGAGCTGGATGAGGGGGAATGAAAGATGAGGAGGAGAGAGAGAGAGCGCACACAGCACAGCACACACATCGTCAGTCACAGTCCGTCACTCTTGCGTGGTACCTGACATCACTGTCACAGCCGCTTGTCCAAGCCCGTTTCTTTTAAAAAGCCAAGTAGTCCCTTCGTCGCCTTCAGCTGCGATGTCTTCTGTCGACGACATGTGAAAATCACTTCAACTGACATTGGTCTGTTGTCAAGGTGCGCTAGAACGGACGCCAGGGACTGCCTCTGAACATTATATTCAGGACAGTCGCAAAGAATGTGTTCCAGCGTCTCCTCGCAAAGACAGGCATTGCAAACAGCGTTGTCGGCCATTCCAATCAGAAATGAATAAGATTTAGTGAATGCCAGCCCTAGCCATAAGCGATAAAGCATAGTGGCCTCTCTTTGGCGGAGTCCAGATGGCATACAGAGATGCATCAAAGAGGGCAGGTGGTAGAGACGATTGCTCCGGTTGGTCTGGCCGCTGGGTGTGCACCATAGAGAGAGCGTGATCTCCTGTGCAAGCACTCGAAGTCTGCTGGCTGCGTCGGACCGTGAGAGTGGTATGGCCTCTTCCTGTGTGTCGTCAAGAGCTGCCCGAGCGGCATTATCGGCGTCTTCGTTCCCTATGACACCGCAGTGACTTGGAAGCCACTGAGTGCAAGGTTTTGTATTAGCAATATGTGTGATATTATCGAACCGGGATACAATTTTTGTGGATGATTGTTTACTGTGTGCAAGGGCATCTAATGAGTCTTTTATTGGTGGCCGACTTGAAGCGAGTGTAAAAATGGTGTGTCACTAATAGCATGTTCCTAAACATAAATAATTATGTAGACAAAAATGTAACAAAATCAGATATAAGTGTTTGTTAAGTGGCCAGTTGAAATTAAAAAAATAATTCACCAGTGAAATATTTAGGTCTTATGCTGTCAGATCGAGAATGGCTCTTGGTCATAACATGTTAATACCGTAGTTAGAAATGCAGGGAATGCCCTTCACTTCTTGCAACAAAGTTTAAAACACATAAGTATTCACGTAAAAGAGTAGCGCAAAAAACAAGATTTATCAATGTTGCTGTAGGCATGCCCTGTGTTGAATGCGGTTTCTGATGTGCATATCAATGCAGCATTAGGTGAACGTTAAAGAACCCAGGTGGACTAAATTAATCCGGAGTTCCCCACCCCGGCGTGCCTCATAATCAGATCGTGGTTTTGGCACGTAAAGCCCAACAATAAAACAATAATTTTTTTTCACAATAATTCTCTAGAAAAAGTCCAATCCGTCGCGACACTGTTCGACCTGGGGATATACAACCGCTTTCTAAGTGCAAGAGGAAAAAGTAACTTGACCGGATCCTTTTGCTTGAACAGGAAAGCAGGTTACGTGTCTTAAGCAGCTTTACTCAATCTTTCATAATCATATAAACACGTATACATTTTTATCTTTCACCGGTGACCGCTTTTCACGGGCTAACAAACGTTAAACGTAATCGCTAGGCGCAGGACGCGCCTGCAGGTATAGGAAGTCTCTCGAACGTTATCGATGCTTCTATCCGTTGTCTCTTGTCACCGACGCTCATGTAATCTGATTGTATGAGCGATGCGAATTATCTAGAGCTTTTTGGAAGGCACGCGGCTACCAAGGATTATTCTGGGACCTTCGATGACTCATGTACAAAACCCGACGCGTTTCGCCGCTGATCAGATTTCGACGTTCGCCGTCTGTGTTCGCCGCTTTCGTTGAGCTTCGAGTGTAGCTTGCTTTTGTGGGCCTGCAAGGGTTCGCCGTCAACGCGCCACGTCCACAGCTTGGCGAGCGGCCACGTGACATCGCCGACTACCTCGCCAGAGCCAAGTGGCAACCACGACGACCCTCACGCTCGCCGTCACCAGGCCGCTACATCTCGCCGAATCGCCGGCTGTATGCCGGCCCAACCCGGGGCCGAAATCCCAGCCCTTACCCGGGAAACTAAAGGCAGCAACCGATGGAGGTACGGTTGCTGTACGACGCAATGCTGAAGATACTCCGCCGCCGACGAACTAGATTCGCGAATCATGATGACGAGGTATAAGCATAGCGCCTGGCAAGAGCCTTGACGACAACACTTCGCCGCCGAAAGTAGACCTACCAACGCGACGTAGCAGCAGCGGAGCAAGCCGACGCAGCCGTGATCCGTAGCCACTAACCGTAACGCCAGACGATGGTCTACCGATCTAGACGTGCGATTCGATGGTCATAATGTCACCACTCTCGTCGACACTGGAGCCGACTATTCCGTCTGCTGTGGCGAGTTCGCCGCCAAGTTGAAGAAGGTGAAAACGGCCTGGCAAGGACCCGATATCCGGACAGCGGGAGGACACCTAATAACGCCGGCTGAAATCTGCACAGCGCGAGTCACGGTAAACAACCGCACTTATCCGGCGAGCTTCTTAATCCCGCAGCACGGCTCCAGGGATGTTATCCTAGGCATGGAATTTCTAAACCAACACAGTGCAGTCATCGACTTATGGTCCAAGTCGATAACGCTTTCGACGCACAAAGCGATACCACCGGATACAAGCATCAGTTACCATGCCTTGAATGTGCTTGAAGAACAAGTCACCGTTTCGGCTCGCTCCAGCGTAATAATTTCCGTCCGTACCGAAGTGCCTGCTGACATGAAGAGCGTCATCGAGGGCGATCATCACTTACTGCTCGACCGTGAAATTTGCGTCGCTGGAGACATAGCTGAGCTAGGTGAAGGGAAAGCAAGAGTGATGCTGACGAACTTCAGCCACGAATACAATTACATTAACAAAGGCACCGTGGTCGCCTACATCGACGAAATAGTACAAGCCAGCAGTGCTTTCACATTCACTGATTCTAGCACACCTGCAACGACGACTGTAGTACCTCAATCAACTTTCGACGTCAATCAGAGAGAGAGAGAGAAAAAAAACATTTATTTAGACCATTCAGATCGTTGATCTTGAGGACGAGTGGGTGGTGTCCTCATTCCAGGACTCCACTGGCCATGGCTGCTCGACGTACTTGCTGGACGAGAGCTTGTTGTCCCGCCAGGGTATCGCCGGTCAGCTGTACCTCCCACCGCTCAAATGACGTGTTAGGCGTCTTTAAATGTTGAGGTTTGCCCCCGCACCCCCACGAGATGTGAAAGAGTGTAGGGCGTGTGTCGCCGCACCAGGGGAAGATGCCGCGATATGTTTGTGGGTATATTTTGCTGTACCTGTGTAGGTTTGGGAATGTGTTTGTTTGGATAAGTCTGAGGGCTATTGCCTCTTCAGTGCTGAGATTTTTGTGAGGGGGAGGATAAATCCTGCGGTTGAGTCGCTGGATTTCGAGTCGGTCGCAGTAATTTGATGGCAGGGGCACAAAGGTAAAGGGAGGGGATTGATAAGACGATTGGTTTTGCCCCGCTCGGTTAATTAGCGCTCGAGCTAAGGCGTTCGCCCTTTCGTTCCCCTCCAGTCCCGCGTGACCCGGCGTCCAAGTGATTTGATGGGTTTCTTGTAGCCTCGGGCCTAGAATTTGAGCCGCCAGCACCGGTGTTCGTCCGTTGGTAAAATTTCGGCAGGCCTGTTGCGAGTCGGTAACGACATGAACTTCCCTGCCCACCCTGTCATGTTGTTTTATTACTAGCGCTGCGGCTATGGTCTCAGCCGCAGCTGGGGTCTCTGCCCTGACGGAGGCCGCGAGGGTTAAGGAGTTGTCTCTCCCGTTCACGGCGGCTACCGCGAAGAGGCCCCCTGCGGGGTACGCCGCCACGTCCACGTACTGTACATACGGGTCACTCTTGAATTGTCGGCGCTGTCTGTTGACCCGCGCCTTGCGTCGTCCTTCGTGGAGTTCATGACTCATGTGCTTTGGTATGGGGTTCGCCGTGATCTTGCTTCTGACCTCGGGCGGGAGTGATCGTTGCCCATCGAGGGCACGAAGCTCCGTGGCCGTGCCGGTCCGGTGGAGGATGGCTCTGCCCGCCGCCGTGTTCTGTAGTCTGGCTTTTTGCGAAGCCATAACCGTGTCCGACAGCTCAGCGAAGGTGTTGTGGATGCCGAGAGCCGCTAACCTCTCGTTTGATGTGGTAACAGGGAGACCCAGGGCCGTTTTGTACGCGCCTCTGATGATGGCATCGACTTGTTCTTGGTCGCGTTTGTTTAGCGAGTCGTAGTGATACGGCATGCTAAACGTTACTCTGCTGATCACCAGAGCCTGGACGAGGCGGAGCGTGTCCTCTTCTCGCATGCCCTTGCGGCTTCTTGTTATTCGTTTGATAATCCGCGAGATCTGGTTGGTGGTGGACCTTAGGGTTTGGATGGTGTGGGATGCTTTCAAGTTGCTCTGGATCCAAAAACCCAGAATCCTAGTCTTTTTGCTTTCCGTGATCTTGTGGTCCTCTAGATAGAGTTCGATAGGGCCAGGTGACTTATAGATTCCTCCTCCGTGCACCCGTATCACCTCGGACTTCTCGGGCGCGCAACGCATCCCGCTCGCTGCCGCAAATCTCTCCACGGCCGTCGCGGCCACCTGAAGGGTCGCCTCCTTTTGCGCGAGGGAGCCCTTGGTGGCCCAGAGCCTGATGTCGTCCGCGTATAGGGCGTAACCGAGGTCCGGGATCTTCCGCAGCTCTTTGGTCAGCGCTAGCATCGCGATGTTGAAGAGAATCGGGGAGACTATCGCCCCTTGCGGCGTTCCTTTGTTCGGCACGTCGATCGTATCCGATCGAGTCTGGCCTATTCCGATGGTTGCCGTCCGGCCCGTCAGGAACGATTTGACGTAATTAAAGATGCGCTCTCCGCAGCTGATGTCGTTCAGTCCCTTGAGAATGGCCTCGTGAGAGATGTTATCGAAGGCCCCTTTCAGGTCGAGTGCGAGCAGGAGGTGTTCTCCTCCCTTCGGGATGCCCTTGAGAACTTCTTCCTTCAGGATTAGGAAAGCATCTTGCGCAGAAAGTCCCGGCCTGAAGCCAAGCATGGTGTGCGGGAAGAGGTCACCGTCCTCTATGTAGTGTTGGAGGCGAGCTCCGATGACCCTCTCGTACAGCTTGCCGAGGCACGAAGTCAGCGAGATGGGACGTAGGGCGTCGATCGCGGGCTTCTTGCCTGGCTTGGGAATGGTCACGACTTCCGCGTGTTTCCACTCGTTCGGTACGTGGCCCTTGCTCCAGAGTTCCTCGTTTAGGTATTCGGTAAAGTCCAGGATGTGCTTCGGGCTCAGGTTTCTAATCATGGCATTGGTGATTTTGTCAGCCCCGGGAGCAGTGTTGCGCTGTGAGGCTCGTGCCGCGGCATACACCTCTTCCTCCGTGATCGGAGCGTCCAGTTCTGGTCTTGGTTCCCCTTCGTATTTTAGGAGGCAGGGTCGTATGGGGTCGCTACCCAGGTATCTGGCTTTTAGGGTGTCGATCAGATCCTGGTCATTCCCGGGGAATTTGTGAGCGATTTCTTGAAGTGTGCGACTGGTTGTCGATTTGGCCTTGTCGGGCTCGATCAGGCAACGCAGGATGGCCCACGTCTTCGCCGTACTCAGGGTACCTTTGAGCGAGGTGCAAAACTGGACCCAATTTTGCTGCGTCAGCTCGGTCGCGTAATCTCTGGCTTCTTCTGTTATTTGCGCGATTCGTAGACGGAGTTTCCGGTTTAACCGCTGTCGCTTCCACCGTTTGAGGAGGCCCTCACGGGCTTCCCACAGGTGTAAAAGCCGGCGGTCGACTTCGGGTGTCTCGACCGTGCGCTGGATGGTTTTGGTGGTTTGGATGTGGGCGTCTCGGAGGTGCTTCATCCATTCCGCTATGTCCGTTATACCGCTTTCGGGTGGGGGGTACTGCCTGTACGCCTCCCAGTCCGTGAGCCTAATTTCTCCAATTGTTCTCTTGAGTTTCGGGGTGGACACCGAGATGCTGAGGATGTAGTGATCGCTGCCCAGTGTTTCGCCCAGGTGCGTCCATGAGTATTCTCTTACGTTTTTGATAAATGACAGGTCCGGAAACGTGTCCCGACTAACACTGTTGCCTACACGGGTTGGTTGGAGGAGGTTGGTTATCAATTCGAGGCCCGTCTGGTCAACCGCATCGATAAGCGACCTCCCCTTCTGCGTGTCTTGTTGGTAGCCCCAAGCCGTGTGTCTAGCGTTCATATCGCCCACCACTACCAGCTGGTTGCAGCCAGCGGCTCTCGCGCTGTCGTAAATGATGTTGCGGAAGTCGTCCTTTTGAGCCCTCGGCGGACTGTACAAATTCAAGATGAAAGTGCTACGTCTACCCCTCTTTTGGGGGAGGACTTCCACTAGCACGTGGTTAATGTCATGATGTTGATAATGTTGTCCCACGGCCGTCACCGTTTTGTGAACTAAAACCGCAACCTTTGGTGATCCCACGTGTCTAATTACGTAGTAACCCCGTAGCTTGATGGGCCGGATCCCGACCTCTTGAAGGCAGATGACGTCGGGGGGGTATGGATGGTTTTGGATGAAGAGCTGGAGCGAACTTGCCTTCTTGTTGAAAGAGCGACAATTCCACTGCCAGATCTCGAGGTGTTCGTGGGCGCTGCGTGTGGTGTTAGCCATTGCTGACGTTCATGCCGCCGCCGTCGCAGTTGTCGGCGTCGCTGACGTCACCCGTATTGTTTATGCGCCTGTAAGCCTTGACGCGTGTGTTGTTCTCGTCGTCAACCCGCTTACGCGAGCCAAACTCAACCTTGCGTATTCTTCTTTCAAGGTCTTCATTGCTTAGTGTGTTCTCCTTGACTTTATTGTTAAATTCGCCCATCTGGTAAAACATCTGCTGCATCGTAGCATAAATGCTTTCGAGGGTGACTACACTTGACAGGCCTGCTGCTGCCGAGACAGCACCAGGGAGCGAGGAGGGCGTGGTGGTTCTTGAGGGGGGAGGAATGGAAATGGTGGGCGGGTAGCCTTTCGTGGGTCATAAGCTCCTCGGGGGTTCCGTCAATCAGAACCTTCCCAATCATAAGAAAGAACAGCTAAAAGCTCTGGTCCTGCAATACAAGGACTGCTTCTCGTCGTCGTCAAAAGTTCGACAAACCCCTGTCGCCAAGCACCGCATCATAACCGACGAATATATCCGTCCACTTCGTCAGAGCCCGTACCGAGTTTCGGCGTGCGAACGCGAGGCGATAAGGCAACAAGTAGATCAAATGCTACGGGACGCCATCATCCAGCCGTCCAAGAGTCCCTGGGCGTCCCCCGTGGTGTTAGTAAAGAAGAAGGATTTAGCGCTAAGTTTCTGCGTTGATTATCATCATCTCAATAAAATCACGAATAAGGATGCATACCCTCTCCCACGTATTGACGATGCCTTGGATCGACTCTACAACGGAAAGTTTTTCGTCAATGGACCTCAAAACCGGCTACTGGAAAGTCGAAGTCGACGAGAGGGACCGGGAGGAGACTGCCTTTTTAACACCATATGGACTGTTCGAGTTCAAGGTCATGCCGTTTTGTCTTTGCTCGGCACCTGCGACTTTCCAACGCGTCATGGATAATGTACTGGCAGGCTTGAAGTGACAGACTTGCCTCGGTCTATTTGGACGACGTCGTTGTGTTTGCCTGAAGCTTCGAGGAACACCTCCGGCGCTTTCAAACAGTTCTTCAAGTAATCAAGACCTCCGGACTCACGTTAAAGCCAGAAAAGTACCTCTTTGCATACGAGGAGATCTTGTTTTTGGGCCACGTCATCAACAATTCCGGAGTGTGCCCTGACCTACAGAAAACTGTGGCCATCGCTGACTTTCCTCCGCCCACCGACAAGAAGGCAGTCCGTTGATTCCTTGGACTGCGCGCCTATTACAGGCGCTTCGTCAAGCATTTTTCACAGATCGCTGTGCCACTGACGTACCTCACGAAGGCCGACGTCGAGTTCAAGTGGGAGACACCGCAAGTCGAAGCATTTGAAGAACTGAAGCGACGCCTGCAATCGCTGCCAATACTTGCACATTTCGACGAAAACACCGATACCGAAGTGCACACCGATGCAACCAGCGTAGGACTCAGCGCCGTGCTTGCGGAGAGGACTGACGGACTAGAAAGGGTTGTAAGTTACGCTAGCTGGTCGCTCTCGAAGGCGGAAACAAATTATTCCACAACCAAAAAGGAGTGCCTCGCCATCATCTGGGCGACTTCAAAGTTTCGCCCCTACCTCTATGGCATGCCCTTCAAAGTTGTGAGCGACCACCACGCCTTGTGTTGGCTAGCTAACTTGAAGGATCCTTCAGGTCGCCTCGCACCATGGAGTCTGAGAGTTCAAGCATTGGACATCATCGTCGTTTACAAGTCAAGGCGAAAGGACTCTAGCGCCGACTGCTTGTCTCGTGCCCCCGTCGAACCGCCGCCACAGGAGGACGAGGATGACGACACTTTGTCGGGACCCATCAGTCCTTGTCTACTTGCCTTGCGCCCCCGTCGAACCACCGCCGCAGGACGACCAGGATGACGACACTTTCTTGGGACCCAACAACAGTGAGCTGACCCGGAACTAAGGAGCCTTGTCGACTACCTGGAAGGCAAGACCGTCATTGTGCCCATGGTGATCAGGCGAGGATTGGCGTCGTTTTTCTTGCAAAACTACATTCTCTTAAAGACGAGCTTCTCGCCTCTTCGAACCAACTACCTCCTCGTGGTACCATTAGCATTGCGTCCAGAGGTTCTGCAAGCTTTCTATGACGACCCAACGGCTGGACACCTCGGTTTTTCCCGCACGCTCGCGAGGATACAAGAAAAGTACTACTGGCCTTACCTCTCTGCCGACGTCGCCCATTACGTAAGGACATGCCGAGACTGTCAACGACGCAATACACCGCCGTCAAGGCCAGCCGGACTTCTACAGCCGATCGAGCTACCTCGCCGACCGTTACAGCTGATCGGGATGGAATTACTGGGGCCTTTTCCGACGTCGACGTCCGGGAATAAATGGATCGTCGTAGCTACGGACTACCTCACCCGCTACGCCAAAACAAAAGCCTTGCCCAAAGACAGCGCCGCCGAGGTAGCCCGAATCTTCGTTGAGAATACCCTCCTGCGTCACGGTGCCGCAGAAGTCCTCATCACCGACAGAGGTACGGCCTTTAAGGCAGATCTAACACAAGCCATCCTGCGATACAGCCACACAAGTCATCGCCGGACCACCGCCTACCACCCGCAGACGAATGGCCTCTCCGAGCGCCTAAATAAAACCATCGCCGACATGCTGGCAATGTACGTCGACGTCGAACACAAGACGTGGGATGCCATCCTTCCTTAAGTGACCTTCGCATACAACACGGCCGAGCAAGAAACGACGCACATGGCGCCGTTCCACCTGGTCTACGGTAGGAACCCGGCAACGACGCTTGACGCCATGCTACCGGACGTCACCGACTAAGAAAATCTCGACGTTGCCACCTATTTGCAGCGTGCCGAAGAAGGTCGACAGCTCGCCTCCCTGCGCATCAAGAACCAGCAGATGACCGACAGCCGACACTACAATCTTCGACGACGCTACGTCGCGTACCAGCCCGGCGACCTTGTTTGGGTCTGGACTCCGATACGCCGACGAGGACTTAGCGAGAAACTTTTACGTCGCTATTTCGGACCATACAAGATAGTCCGACGTATTGGCGCACTGGACTATGAGGTCGTGCCAGACGGCATTTCGCAATTACAGCAGCGCCGGGCACGACCTGAAGTCACCCACGTGGTGTGTCTTAAGCCTTTCTACGCCCGCTAAACAACTTCGGTACTTTGTTACTTTGTTATTCTTTGTTGTTTTTTCTCCCTCTCTGTACGCGTGGTTTTGTTTTCGCTTTCTTGTTTGTAGCATCGGGACGATCCTTCTTATGGGGAGGGTATTGACACGTATACATGTTTATCTTTCACCGGTGACCGCTTTACACCGGCTAACAAATGTTAAACATTATCGCTAGGCACAGGACACCCCTGCATGTATCGGAAGTTTCTCGAACGTTATCGATGCTTGTATCCGTTGTCTCTTTTCACCGACGCTCATGTAATCTGATTGTATGAGCTACGCGAAGTATCTAGAACTTTCTGGAAGACATGCGGGTACCAGGGATTATTCTGGGGCCTTCAATGACTCATGTATAAAAGCCGATGCGTTTCGCCGCTGATCAGATTTCGACGATCGCCGACTGTGTTCGCCGCTTTCGTTGTGCTTCAAGTGTAGCTTCCTTTTGTGGGCACATGTTCGGCCAATAAAGAATCAGTTTCGTCATACACAGTTTTACGACTGTTTGCTTCAGCGTCCCTACTACGTGACGGTATGGGAATCTGCTGATCAGACTATCTGAAGTAGAGCACTGCACGGGCCGGTTTTTCAAGTCCGGGCCTGACCCGAGCCCGATGTACCATACTTTGGCCGGCCCGGTTCTGTTCGACCTATTAGGCTTTTTGCCTATACGAAGCTAGCTCGAGTTCTCGATTATTGTGAAGATACCGTCATGTGATCAACGGCCACCGGGCAGTCTTCAAGCTCCATCAAAGCAGGTTTTTGCCCTGCATTCCTTCTTGCTGGTTACTTGATAATTTAACTGTGAGAGAAATAAACATTTCATTACTAGCTGAACATGCACAGATTATTATGTGAATATTTGGTATGAAAACAAACCATACAATCGACAGTTAAGAAAATAGGGAGGGATCAGTCTAATAACCACCGGGAGTGGCAGAACCCCGGCTTACATTTAGGGATGAAGTTGTAGAAAAGCACATCGGTTGATGACCATGCTCGTGCTTTAAAGAGTGCGGCAACATAATATAGCGAAGGCATAGGTGAACACTACCGTACACGCCGCGGCCCGCCATTTAATCTCACTTTTGAATCTCATATAGTCATTCGGATACAGGATGGAACTCGAGCCATTAATTTTGGCGCGAATGTAAATTTAGATACGCTGGTTACTGGCTTTCAGGAATACGATAATACACGGCCACTAGAAGCTTCTTTTTTTCATCAAAAAGAAATTGTTGACCCACAAGGCTAACGCTCATCATATTTTCATACGGAACATGCCATTTTTATTGCTTTATTCGGCTTCATTATAATTATGTCTGTTGTTTAATCGACAATTTTGGCATCCTTGTTTAGAAATATACGCAAATTTAGACCCTGTCTAATTGTGTTTCAGTACAGTGCATTTACAACGTAGGCTTTCCTTGTTTTTTTTTCTCCGCCCAGAATAAAGTATGATCTGCTTCCTTATTCACGTAAATTCGCAGACAACACACCTAGTGCTACAAAACATATACAAGGCTGCGAACACGAGGGTCGAGCCACTTAACGAGTGGAAATAGCATTCAAAATAAAAATTTACTGAGGCAATAAAATGCTCTGCATTTCTATTTTGTTTTTCATATTCCCCTCCCCAATGTTGAGAAATTTTGCAGCATCCGCGTAGACTTAAAGCATTTGTCTAAGAACAATATACACTTGAAAGTATCAGTTTAATTAGTTGGGCTAATTGTGAATTGACCTACGGCAGAATATTCAACTCGCTTGAAAATATAACGAAGAAAATTAATGTAAACCAGTAGTAAGTTGCCCTGTGCCTTAGGACACAAAAAAGTTGCAAATAAACTTTTCAGAATTTGTTTGCTACAATTTTATCAATGTACCCTAAGTACTTCTTGAAAACTTATTTAATTTTTGTTTTTCCGTTAAAATGATCATGCCGAAAATCCAGATATTTTTGTGCAGCAACAAAATATTGCAGTCGACTCTGCCTCTAGGCACGTCTTCCGCTCTTGAAAAATGTAACGAGCTCTATCGAAACTCATCTCATTGATTCCTGTTAAGGATAGCTCGGATACCTGAGACAGTCTAATGAATGTCTTTGCAGTGAGTCTCGCACCAATCCAGTAGTTTTCAATTTCTTTAGCGCGACTGCAATGCACATATATTTCTAACTCTTTGTCAGGTTGATTCAAATCTGTGATGTCTAGCAACTCATGAAGTGTGCCTTTCGCCGCTATTCCCACCCACCCAAATGTGTTTCTTCTGGTCGATAGGCGGCGCCGCTGTCGAAATCATACTGCTACCTCCATCAAACATCGGGTCGTCCGTCACATGCCTGAGCACGATCACCTCTAGGAATTCGAGGTTTTAATAGGCTGGGAACAGTGTGGACAAGAGTTCGTTAGTGTCGCGAAGACGAAAGAATTCCTACAGAACCCATGTTAAGATGATTATCGAAGTTAATGCGATTAGCATTTACACAATCTAGTGAACAAGAAGCGACACACCGTGATAGCTAAGACATCTTTGTTTAGAATCCGTAGTGTTTCTCCTCATTTTCAAGTGATTCGGCTATATGCGGCCATACACTGTCTCCCTGATTGACCCGATTTGTTATGACCATCGCTCACCAATGTTACCTCACGATGGTAGAACAAGGACCGCAGGCCGACAGCGCATTCAGTGACGACGATGGAATTACGAGGTAGGAATGATGTCGATAGAACGACGAAGGCATATGAGGACGACGGCATGACGACGATGAGAGGATTCTGAAATGACGGCGATAAAGAATTGCGACGGAATACAATGCCATGACACCGGTGTTCTAATCTCGATTGATTGACAATAATAGCACAATACTAGCGAAATGAAATAGAAATTATGCTGATGGAACGGAAGGTGGTATGACGACCAACGCATTTAGTAATTTTTAGCCAACCAGACACGCTTCTGAACAACATACCAGCCTGCTCCCTTTCTTTTCTCCTATTCCTTCCCAAGACGCTTTGCAAACATATACTCTGCCGTTGAGCTCAGTACGCCAGTGCTCTAGCTCATTAGGCCACGATCAAACGTTTACAAACGTATCTTGCCAACAAGTGTATTATTCAAGCTCGAACTTAGGGGGAACATTGAGCTTGGGGGCTCCTATCGAAATACATGGGAAATCGGAAATAGTTTCTCAGAGCAACAAATGCACCAAATTTGATGAGTTATGTTGAATTTAGAAAAAAAAAAGTTGAAGTGTTGTGATTACCGAAATGGATATTTTATTATAGGCTGGTCTACCTGTCTTACGTCAAATTTTAAAGAATTGCCAAATTTCGAAAAAGAAAACTTGGCGTATAGAGCTATGTAGCTGAGCAGCTAAAAATGATATCGGAATTCTGTAAACTGCACCTAATAATACATCGAAAGCGGATAGCAATCATATATCATACACCATCCTGAAATATACCACTATGTTGTGAATGTTGCATTTGCAAAACCCTTCTAAACATTATAACTAATTCACGTAAGTTTTAAGTTAAAGCAGAAAAATTGTTCGCTTTTGATGCTCCAACGTGTGCAGTATATAGAAATGCCATATTTGTTTTTAATGGCTGAGTTTCGGATTTGTAAACTTCATGCTTCTATATTTTTGAAATTTACGAACATCCTGCAATTCTTTGAAAACATTACACTATCTAAACGAAAATTCTGTTTGCTGCAGTCTCTGCAATTTAACTTTCCCTCTTAAATGCAACACATTTCATTCATATCGGTTCAGCGGTTTTCTCATGAAAGCATTCCTGCATTTTACATGTATTTGATAATCCGGCATCGAAGATAGGCCCGAGCTAAAGCTTCCTCTTAAACAATGGATCACGCCAGTTTTATAGGAATCCCATGAAACAGAACCCTGACGTATACGCAAGACCGTGGCCACAGTGGTGTACAAATAAAAAGCCTGCTCAAGTAAAAAATATATATATTAATCGGAAGCTTCGCGGGAGCCGTTATCTCGATCAGACATCTCTCCAGAATGCGGACGAGCTTTCTGGCGAAGTGTCTAGCAAAACCATCCATTCATTGTCAGTAGAGCAAGTAGCTGGCCGTCTTCGAGATAACGCTGATACACAAGCGCGCTCGTTTCCAAGCACCAAGGTGAAGCCACAGCTTCAGGGTGTGTTTCTTTTTATTGCGCTTTCTTTAGTTGTGCGTCATAGCATACGTCGTAGCGGGAATTTCGAATTCTTTAAGGTCGATACGCCACGTGGTGGCGAAAAAAGGAAACTGTACGAAATGTCCCTAATTCCTGGTATTGGAATCTGAAAAAAAATGTCACCATTACCAGTCACCGGCAGTGACGCATGACTCAGATCGCAGGACTCCTTAGCATGGCGCATGAGATAAGGGACCACCTGCAGCTGCCTGCGGTGCGATAAAAATTCCAGAGGCGACGTAAACTCGCGTCACAGCCACTAACCCCCAAGTGCATGCTTCGTCTGCTAAGGCACTATTACAAGGCTGCCAAAAAGAAAATGAGACCGTTACCAGCCCCGCATCTTTGCCAAGGTTGGTACAGTAGTACTGCGTATTTATTACCAAATTAGCAAGTTAAATTTTGTTGCATTTGCACTTTAAGCTTTCTGGAGCAGGGATATTGAGAAGCTCCTGTGCTTTGTGACATTACATCAGATATTTGACACGGCTGTGGTTTTCAAGGTTCTTCAATGCATAAATGTTCTAATTCGTTTACAACCTAATGCTAATATGATGCATGAGAATATAGTAGAATATATTTATGTTTTTAGTGGGCCTGGGAAAGGACTAGCCTTTATGCATGCGGCACCCACTGACATATCGAAAATATTGTAAACAAGGTTCCCGTTCGAAAGCTGAAAAATCAAGCTTTTAAGTAACTTTTCACGTTGGTTGGTGTAAGTTTTTGTTTTTCGCCATGACTCTTCCCGACCAGACAAGACTTTTTCAGACTCTTAACTTCATCAACCCACTGAGAATAAGCTGCATAGATAATAATTTGACCTTCACCATGAAGCATGTTTGCTGGTGTTACCATGCAAGAGCAAAGAAAGGTTTGATACTGTACGAATCAACCTATACCAATGTTGTTAAACCTGTTATTCCCTTGAAGAGCCTCGAGGAGGCTCTAAAAATGTGTAATCACATGATGCACGCTAGCTTTTGTGTTCAGATTGGCAGGCTCATAGAAGCTGGCTCCGTCACTTTGTGATCATCCCAATCTCAGAACCTCTGCTGCAAAAGCTTAGGGACTTAAATGCAGCAAAAGCCAACAATGCGCCGTTTGAAGCCGCCAGAGATACTGCATCATGCACACCGAATGTCGCACTCACTGAAGAAGGTATGGGGTCCCCATATGGGGACCCCATACTTGTCCGCGAGTGTCGCACTCACGGACAAGTATGGGGTCCCAGTTATGCTGATGGTTCCAAAGAAGCAGTCTATACGTTGTGCCCCCACTTAAGGGTAAAAATAGACCTACTTGTGACAAGACATGAAGCACCCTTCGTGAATTGTGACATTGGCATGCTGTACCAAATAACCACTTACTTGTGGTAAGCTCTACACAAGCCAAATTGGGCGATTTACTAATGACAGGGCAAGATAACATCTGCCGAATATAAAAAGGAAAGAAAAGACTAATGCAGGTGAGCATTGTAACGCATGCACTTGTCATCCCTGACTTGATGAGATATAGATTCTTGGCAGAATTAGAAGCACAAATGCACAATGATTTTAGAAGCTTTCTTAATATCAAAGAGGAGGAGTGACTGTGCCAGCGATCCTTATAACCTTAAAACAGACAGAAAATTTTGCTTGATGCCCACATGTAGGCACCATAGTGGTAGCCTTGTTCTCGTGTATGCACTCCGTTTCATGTATATTCTACATATGTAGTGGCCCATGCCGGTGAATAAACAGTGTGGCCTTGTTGCTTGTTCTTTGTACTCTCCCATGTGATTATTTTTTGTGCTGCTTTTTGTTAGAAGTTTATGCCCAACATACAAACACTACATTGGCAAAACCTCCTTTGTGCGATTGTTGGTTTGGTTCCCACCGGCAACCGACTATCTTTTCGTCCACTTTCATTTTCCCTTTTCTTCATTATTTTCTACATCCCAATTTAAACCACAGATAATTAGCCCTATGCTTTCCTTAACTTCATTGCATGCTGGCTTTACACGGTATTGATTAACAAAAAATCAAGCCCTTCTGTTTCCCTTTTCGTGAATTCATAGCGAGGGTCTCAAATCTGGCAGCCTTGATGCCGTGAGGCAGCATATGAAGATTTTTTATCCGTGTGCTTTCTATCCAAAGTTCACGAGTTACGTGGCACCATCAGGCAAATAAGGGGGTTTGACATCCGCCCGCCATGGCTTCGAGTGGCGCTGGCTAGCACTCCCAGGGCTACATCTAGTACACATAAATACCCAAATTAGTGACGGATTGATAACCGTCTCTGTAGCACAATTATGTATCGAATGCACAATACGAAGGTTGTGGGTTTAGTCCTCACCGGTGACAAGATATCTTTTCGTCCACTTTAATTTACCTCTTTCATTATTTTCTACGTTTCAGTTTTAACCATAGCAAATTTAATATATGCTTTCCTTGGCTTCATTGCCTGCGCACTTTATGTGGTCAGCAAAAATAAGGTACAACAAGAAAGGGAATATGTAGAGGTCAGGTTCTTCGGTGTTCGAGGAATCATCTGCCTTTTTGTATCTTTTACCAACACGTGCACTCAAGAGGTAACTGCTCGGCCTGCATATCAAATGAAAATGCCACAGATCCAGCTGGAACCCACAGTCAAATATATGTAGAGCATACCAATGCATCTCCTCCAAAGAAGGTGAAAAGCACAAGTATCTGTAGAGTTGTGTGCGACTGCTCCTCTTGTCAACCCACGGAAAAGGGCATGAGTGGTGCTGTAGAGATCGCTGCTTCAAGCAGCGTTCAGGTAGCCATTCATAATCCTGCACATAGTCTCCAATGTTTTGTACATATCAAGGTAGCTTCAGTCCTGCAACAAATAAAATGATCAGTTCTAATCAATATGTAAAAAATGCAGCACTTTGGCCGACGAATTAACATGTTGAAGTTTCTCTGATGCCAGTTATACTTTGGGTAAATACTTTACAACATCACTATTAAGTACAAGTTTAGCTGTTCCACTTGTAACAGATTTATTGTAGAACAGGATGTAGTGTAGCACGATAGCCGTTACACAAGACGAAGCTAACACACTGACACAGACGACTGTTACCCTTGTCTTGTGTCACATATATTGTGCTAGAATCCCGTTCAGTGAATATCACCGCCCAATGTTTTGTTCTGCTAAGGTTTCTTTAAGATTGGCTGCACATCCGTTCAATCAGTCAGTCAGTCAGTTTGTGTCTGCGAACAAGTTCAGTTTCCACAATGCACAATGATGATGTTCATAGAGGGAGATAGGAAATAGCTTTACAGTTTCTTTTAAAAAAAGTTTTTCCCAACTTTCCTCATAAAGACGCCAGCAGCGATATCGTTTAAAGGAGTTATGCAAAACTCCCAATGTACCCCAAAAAAATCCCAACAACAAGGGTGTGAATAAAAACTCCGTTTTGATGGAGTTTCTTGTACTCCCATTATGGTGTGAGTTATGCAACAAGCCTAAAACTCCCTAAAAGGGTAAAACCTGTTAACAGTGTGTGTTCCTCTCACTCTTTCTAAATTAAAGCACCCCCATTCACGGTGATGCCGCGTTTATATTCGGGCCTCACGATAGGCACCTTCTATATAATGAGTAATTTTGCAGTTCTGAACGTCTATCTCGGAAATTCATGCTCAACTATGTTAATTATTGGCCGTAAGTGTCTAAAGGAAAACAGCAGTTTGAAGACGTCCGTTCTCTACGTTATCTATTTTTGCGAGGCAATTTTCAGTAAACAAGCGCTTGTGAATCTAACGAAAGCTTCGTTTATTCGGTTTCCCACCGCGCGTAGAGTACGCGCATTTTTTATTTATTTATTTCCTAACTTATACTGACTTATTACCTAACTTGGCTTGTTATTAATAAACGCATTCAACCGTTGTATTTATGGTCATTTATTCCTTGCCTCCTAAAAACTTCTATTATCGTAAAATTTACATATTGCCATTGTTGTTTGTATTAATAATTCTTGTCATCTTGCATAGCAGGTTCCACTTCAGTTTCTAACTACGGGACCTCCTTCCGTATAGACTTATCATGTAATAATCACCGTTTTCGGCATGAATAAACTGATTCTCATTCTGACTATTTCAGGACGTCAGTAACTAATCACGGAGTTTACGGACCTGCCAAAGGTCCCAGCCATCACATCCAAAAGGTTCCAGATTAGCTCTGTCCACACGAGATCGTTTAACGTGCACCCAGAATTCGGTGCCCGCCCAGTTTTGCATTATGACGCAATCGGAATATGGCCGCGTATATATTGGAATCTGACATACAACCAGCTATTTACAACATGTTTCGCACAAGTACGATGTGACGGTGCTGCAGTCTATACGACACTGTGTAGATTGTTTGTGGCACAATGGAAAGCTTACAATCAAGAAGGTCTTAAGCTGTAACAGTTGCTTCTTATAGCGATAAACATTTGTCAACCTAATTTGACTTCTTTCGGAGCTTTCATACAAATTTACGGACGTCGCCAGTATTGCTAACAGAGGGACATGACACGCAGCGAAAATTAAAATCTATATATACGAGTGACCGAATTACAACCGGGAGGAAAACAACTAATTCATTTATGAAACAAAAATACCGCGTTCACAGGCGTGTACAAACACTCAAACGCTTCTGAAGGGAACATCTTCAAGGAGAATTCCATGAAGATATGGTATTGTTTGAAGACTTCCAGTCGACTTGGTCTTTAGGGTTCGTGGGATCTGAATATCCGGCCACTTTCGTCTCGTCGAAAAATCGGACAATTCTGCACGTAGGACAATGAAGAAGGTGCCACCATGAAGCTTGGACGAAAAAGGATTAACGAACTTAGCGTGGAGCTACGTACAGAGAGGTAGCAATGCACGTAGTGCGAAAAGGCAGGCTGTAACCAACATGTGCTCATTCAAACTGCGCGCGCGTAAAACCGAAACTGGAAGTGTGGTTTACTCAACTACAAATAAGGACACATCACGGAGATCGCGCAGTCTAAAAATATAGGCCGATCGCGAAGTTAGCGCAGTCTAAACAAGAAACAAAGAATTGAATTGAAGAATTATAGACCCAATAGCTTGCTTTTAGTATTGTATAAAATATTCACCAGGATATATTTCCAATAGAATCAGGGCAACACTTGACTTCAGCCAACCAAGAGAACAGGCTGGCTACAGGAAGGGATATTCTACGATGGATCATATCCATGTCATCGATCAGGTAAACGAGGAATCTGCGGAGTACAATCAACCTCTCTATATGGCTTTCATAGATTATGAAAAGGAATTTGATTCAGTAGGGATCCAGCAGTCATAAAGGCATTGCGTAATCAAGGAGTACAGGAGGCATACGTGAATATCTTAGCAAATATCTACAAGGATTCCACAGCTACCTTGGTTCTCCACAAGAAAAGTAGAAAGATACCTATCAAGAAAGGGGTCAGGCAAGGAGACACAATCTCTGCAATGCTATTTACTGCATGCTTAGAAGAAGTATTCAAGCTCTTAGACTGGGAAGGCTTAGGAGTGAGGATCAACGGCGAATATCTCAGCAACCTTCAGTTTGCAGATGACATTGTCCTATTCAGCAACAATGGAGACGAATTACAGCAATTGATTCAGGACCTTAATCGAGAAAGTGTAAGAATTGGGTTAGAGATGAATATGCTGAAGACAAAAATAATGTTCAATAGCCTGGCAAGGAAACAATAATTCAGGATCGCCAGTCAGCCTCTAGAGTCTGTAAAGGAGTACGTTTATGTAGGTCAATTACTCACAGGGGACCCTGATAATAAGAAAAAAATTTACAGAAGAGTAAAATTGGGTTGGAGTGCATACGGCAGGCATTGCCAAATCCTGACTGGGAGCTTACCACTGTTGTTGAAAAGAAAAGTGTACAATCATTGCATTCTACCGGTGCTAACTTATGGGGTAGAAACTTATAGGTTAACAAAGAATCTCGAGAACAAGTTAACGACCGCACATAGAGCGATAGAACGAAAAATCTGGGGGCTAGCATTAGGAGACAGGAAGAGAGATGATGTGGATCAGAGAACAAACGGGGATAGTCGATATTCTAGTCGACATTAGGCGGAAGAAATGCAGCTGGGCAGGCCATGTAATACGTAGGATGGATAACCGGTAGGCCATTAGGGTTACAAAATGAATACCAAGAGAAGGGAAGCGCAGTCCAGGACGGCAGAAAACCAGGTGGGATGATGAAGTGAAGAAATGTGCAGGCTCAAGTTGGAATACGCTAGCGCAAGACAGGGGTAATTGGAGATCGCAGGGAGAGGCCTTCGCCCTGCAGTGGACAATATAGGCTGATGACGATGCTGATAAAACAACAAATCACATGGAACACTTGTCCGCCCGAGAAGACCTTGTATTCGATGTCAACCACTCTTCACTCACCTTATTTCAGCAATTAGTAGGGAAATGTTTACTGCATTTTGTTTTTTCTTTTTGTTTTTCTCGTGCGTCGTATTGCCGCGCGATTGACCTTGAGGTGTCAGCCCTGTAGTGCAGATGGGCCGTCGGCGGCACGCTTTAAATGTACAGCACAGAGCGTCGGACGATTTCGCCGACTTGCTTGTAATGAAATGCGTTGGCTGCAGTAAACAGGCGAGGTACTGTTCAGCATATACCTGCTGTATAATAACGGTATGAGGCTTTAGAAATGACATAATTTGTTTCACACTCGCGCGGATTCTCATTAGTGCTAATGCATTGTCAACCTTAAAAGCAGCATGTCGTCGTAGTTACAATCGTCGTAGGTAAATTACAAGCGCATTGCAGTGGCTGTTCACCAGTTTATTGTCCACCAAACTCTGGGTTACACGATGCATTAAGTACCACTTTAGCGCTTAAGTCCTGGTCAAGGCCCTACGTTGTGGCGTAGGAGCTTTGGCGTTACGCTGCTAGGCCTCAAGGCGCGGGTTCAAATCCCGGCCGCGGCGGCCGCATTTCGATGGACGCGAACTGCAAAAACGCCCTGGTATACCATCCATTGTATGCACGTTAAAGAACCTCAGGTGATAAAAGTTATCCCGAAGTCTCCCACTACGACGTGCCTCAAATTGATGTCGTGGTTTTGGCCCCAGAATTTAGAGTAATTTTATGGCCTCGTAATGCTTTTATATTTGGTCTTAATCGCCACCTCTACAATTGTACGTCTACCTCTCGCCCCCCTTTCTGTCCTCCGCTTGTTCGATACCGGTCGCTGCGGCCGCATCTCGATGGAGGCGACATGCAAAAGTTCATGCATTTAACGTCAGTGCACGTTAAACATTCCCACATGGCCAATGTTAGTTTGGAGCTCTCAACTACAGTGTTCCTCAAAATCAGATCTTGATATGGGCACGTAAAACACCAATATTTTTTTTAGTTCCGCGTCTTTCTTTATCTCTATTCGTTAACCCTATTTCCCTTTTCCTGCATACGCTACACTGTATGAGCAGCAGCGTCTGTGCACCCGACGTTTCACGCGACTAACACCAGCAGCGTGTGACTGCGTGCATTAACAATAAAAATCACCATCTCAGGCACTTTGCATTCGTGCGCGCTTAAAGTTGGCCCTATAGTATACCGCATCATCTACGTGCAACCATCGTTCCACGGCCAGTAGAAGGCAAGCAACGCTGGCCAGCCACACACCTTCAGATGTGTTGCACGAGCACTGCGTTATGTGCGAGCGCGGAGGCGAGGAAAGGCAAGCATTATAGAAAGAAATGCAGCGCGACATCCCTCCTGAAAAAAAGAAAAAAAAAAGAACGCGCCTTCCTTTGCGGGCTGTGGCTGCCTGGAAGACGCCTCCCAAATGCTATGAAGCCAAATATTAGAGACGTAACTGGTATACGATACCCGCTGCTGTGACGAGCACGTGGCGTGGCGCACCTGACGTCACGGGTTCTGTAACCGACCGCAGGAGCTGCATTTCGGATGGAGTGCGATCTAAGAACGATCGTGCGTTTAAATTTAGGTGCAGTTAGAAAACACTCGGGTGATCAAAATCATTTTACAGCTGTCCACATGGCATCCTTAAACCATCTGTGCCATTTCTGGTCGTTAAGACCCACAATTTAATTCCTAACAACTATTACCCTGGAATAGGCGCTTGTGCAAAGACGAGTGCACGAGTGTTTTATAAATCTGCCAAATCGAAACCTGGCAGCCGCAAATGTAAACAAAACCAACAACCTTGTGTACTAAGCTGCAGACGCGTCCACAGCCTTTCAGCCACCGCGTCAGGTCTTCTTGAAAACCTTAGAAAGCGAAGCTGTTTGGGCCGTTAAAAGCGCTCCAAGATGCCCGTATTACCCAACCGCGGCTACAGAAGCTCCATGAATATATATTTAGCGTCTTCCCAAACATCCCTTCTAACAGTCGTTGCTAGGCGCAAGGACATCTCCAGGGATGAAAGGAATGTGAAATGGCCATGTTTGGTGAAACTTACAAGTGTGTGAGGAAATTGGAAACGTTGTACAATGTTATCAAAGTTTGTGTTAATGCGCTCCGTAGCTATACTCGATATTAGGCAGTCTTTTTTTAGTTTTAACTTCAAAGATATTCAGAGGGTCAAGTAGATTCTGGGTAAAATAAGGTCATTTATTGGCAGCAGCATTCTGATAAAATATTGAAGTTTCTAACACTCTGCGAGCGCCACCAAAAAGAGTTCAGATTTGTGCTAATCGAACTCTTCGCTGTTTACTGCGACAAAAAACCTTTTGCCGTTTGCGAACTACTCCGTGTAACGAGCTTACATTTCGTAGGTATAAAATAATGGTTAGTAAAATTATTAAAATTAGGTTCAAACTGAAGGTTTTAGGGGGCGCCGAAGGAATTTAAGAGAATCCTTCGAGTACGAAGTTAAATTCTATAGTTCGTTAGTGAGAGCTAAACGTTATTGCTTAAACCTTAGCAAAGTGGACCAAGAGTGGGCCGTCCAGCGGGCCAGGGCCATGGCCGAGGATCTCAGAAGAAATTTCTCCGGCGATGGACCCCTGGCCGCCTAGCCCCTCGCACCAACAGCCATAACCGATGTACAAATAAAGTTTATTCCTATCCTATCCTACAGGAGACATTTTAAACTTAAAATAAAATGTTCACTACCAAGTTCATAAGCGTTAATATAAACGTGTTAATTGTGGGTTTTTTTAGAACTCACCGCGACCCCCGGCGGTGTCACAAGAGCACCTTAATGCCGAGCGTGGATGCGATAATCTGGTTGCACAATATCTTCCTCATCATCATCAGCAGCAGCCTCTATTTATGTCTACTGCCGGACAAATAGCTCTCCCTGCGATCTCCAATTACCCATGTCTCACTCTAGCTGATTCCTGTTGCGCCTACAAATTTCCCAACTTCATCATCCCACCTATTTTTCTTTCGTCCTCGACTGTGCTCCCCTTCCTTTGACAACCATTCTGTAACTCTAATAGTCCACCGGTTATCCATCCTACACATTACATGGCCTGCGCAGCTCCATTTCTTTTTCCTAATCTCAAATAGAATATAGGCTATCCCCGTTTGATCTCTCATACTGACCGCTCTCTTCCGGCCTCTTAACGTTACGCCAAACATTTTTCGTTCCATCGCTTTTAGCAAGTTTGATAGTTCTCAAGCTAAAACTAAAGAAAACTGCCTAATATCCTGTAGAGCTACAAAGTACATATAACACAAACTTTGATAATTTCGCTCGACGTTTCTCATTTTCCCCCACGCTTGTAAGTTTCACCAAACATTGACATTTTACATTCCAAGCATCCCTTCGAGATGTCCTTGCGCCTAGCGACGATGGTTAGAATGGAAGTGTGGCAAGACGTTCAATACATTTTCGTGGACCTTTTGGAGCAGAGGCTCGGTAAATGGACATCTTGGAGCGCTTTTAACAATACGTGGATGTACAATACACACTGCGCAATTATACGAAGGCTGCGAAAAAGTTCCACAGGTATGAGGACAGGCCCCGTTTGGCGGGAAAACGGTGGGAAACTATATACGAAGGTACTCGCCGAGTGCCTATAGCCGAGCATCATTGAAATTTCCGTTGTGGCTCTGCCAGGTCGCACACACCTGTTTGCGGGGTTTTCTTTAAGCAAGGTAACCAATTATTCGGATAGAGTGTGTACATACTGATCCCGTGCGACGATGTTGTGTGCGCTGCGAGTATTGCGGTAAAGCGCACCGAGGGGAACAGACCTCCGGAATAGGGAAAACACAAACACACCCGCATATAGTCAACTGACTGGGGCGTTGCACTGTTAAGCGTGAGGTCGTGGGTTCGACCCCAGCTGTGGGAGCCGCATCTCTATGGGGGCGAAATGCAAAAATGCTCTCGCACGTAGATTTATATGCGCGTTAAACAACCCCAGGTGGTTGAAATTCCTTACGATTCACCCACTAAGTCGTGCCTCATAATCATATCGTAGTTTCGGCAGGCAAAACTCAAGAAATCAAGGCCAAACAAACAACGCAGAGCATCTGGACACGTAAGTATGAAAAAAATGTCACAGTTTCGCCCTAAGGGCGAAGCAATGAATGCGATAGCAACACAGCAATGTCATACGAAGTAAGGTGAGCGGCTTTGGTAGCAATATTAATTGTAGTAAACATGACCTGATTAAGTAAGCAGGTGTGCTGCGGCGTAAGTAGACCGACATGAAGAGAGACTCGATGACCACGAGAAGGCGCGTGTGAAACGGTGGTGTTGATGAGAAGCGCTTCCCGTGGGCAGCGCGTGCGAAGGGACACATTTGTAGCGCTGCACTGCCGATCCGGGCAGCATTGCATGTGTAGCGTGCGTTGGAAAATGTGGCCCGACTATTACTAACTGAATGAACAAGCGTGGTGTGAGCGCGCACAAACAAACACGAATAGATCACACTGAATGACTGCAGACAACGACTGTCAAAACGCTGGCAGCAAGCATACGCGGCAGCGGGCGAAGGTACGTGTGGTCTATCGCTTCAACGGAAACTGAGCGGCGAATGCACTGCGCATAAAGGTCAGAGCCGTGTGGAGATAAGAGAGGGTGCGGGCGAGCGACGAGCGCGGTTGTTGGCAGAGTAGAAGTGCGCCCCCCCCCCCTCCCAGCTGCCTCCGGCGCTGCCTTCCTGCTTCCTTGCTTGCGCGCGGGAGATTGAGTGCGTTCGCTCTCTAGCGCACGTCCCCGCACGCTTCCGCTCGGGCATACGGCGCGCGGCGAAGATTTTATCTATAGGGAACCTCACGGCGACAGCGACGGCAGAAATTTGGTTGACGTTTCCATATAATTGCTATCGCAATAATAAGACTATTTCAAGGACAGAAGTTGTTAGAAATTTCCAAGCCGAAACTCTCAGTGGTTGCGACAGATATCACCATCACGTCGTCGTGGGAAAAGCAGCGAATAACACGGCGTCCACAGAAGCACCGTCAGCGACCAGCGATTGCGCCAGACGTCGCTGTTTGATGTCGTAGGGGAGGATATATCAGTAGGAGGAGTTATGCGGGACATTTATCATGTTGTTGTTTTTTAGCACAATCTCTTCTTTGGGAAGTTACCACCACTTTTCTGCATCGGGTATGTCTGCATCGAACCAGCTTCTAGCCTCTTTCGCGGGCCGATCCCGAAGGTGGTGAAGTCTCAATATAAGTGCCACTGTGTATTGACCTCTGCTACGTACCCCTGGGGCCACGGGGTATGCGAGGACTCTGGCTGTGTTCCAATACTCGCCGTAGACGCATTATGCATAAAAACTAAATGTCAGTGGCAGCGCCGTGATGCCCGGCACCAGGTGCCGCCGCTGACACCCGACACTGTTCCGGGGGCATCACCGCAGGGCTGCTGGCTAGTCGTTGGTGGCGGCGTTCTGGAAAAATAGGACAGATGTGGTTGTTGCGATTGTGGTACTAATGCACAGACATCCGTCGGCAGCTGCACCTGCTAACCCTGGCTCGCTTAAATAAATACAGCACAGGGGAACAAAACAACAATGACTTCAACGGGACCATTTGAAACTGCGCGCACTATGGTGCATTATACCTGCGACATCAAGTACACCAGCCGAACTTTTTTTTTGTTTTGGTTTGAGTACTGACTGAAAGAACAGCCAGTACGGTTAAAGAGTGCTGATTCGTTAATAAGTACAGTGCGCCAGAAAGATAACGGACAGAAAGGAAGTGAACGCACTGATGGCGGACTCTGCAGTAATTCTTGATTGAAGAAAATTAGAGAACAAAATAATACGCATGCGTTGAAGTCCACCGTTTGAACAACCACATTTGGGCCCATGTTACTCAAACATCCTCGCAGTCGCCTCCTTCCACTCTCGTTTTCTTCCCACACACGCGCACTTCCACCGTAAGAACAAAATAATAATTATGAAAAACAATCTGAAGCTTACTGCGCGCTATCTTTATCACCGCCTTTTGATTTATGATTGCCTGGGAAGAACTTAACCACCTTTTCACTCAAGGTGTGATACGACAGGCTAACGAATTGTTTATATCAATGAAAATACCGCCAAGTTTATTATTATTCTATTCTACCGCCAGGGCAGTAGCATTACCCTACCGCTCACGAAAATTTAAATAAAAAGCAGTCAGTTATCTGGCGCCTTTTACAGACGCACACTTTCCCAAACCCAGTGACGTACAGTCACCTCTATCCCGGGCTATATACAGCAGATTCTAAATTATGCACTGGTAGAGCCGATTCGATCTTCACCACATCTTGTGGACATGACCCTTGATAAGGACCAGAAAACGCAATAGCTTATTACTTCCCCTTCCCATCACTACCCTAGAGCAGTGGGAGACTACACTGCTCAGCTCAGACCTGCATCCCCAGCTCCGGATCGTCCAGATGTCCGAAGACGCCGCCAAAGCGCAAGGCCTGGCACCGTCTGAGGAAGAAGAGGATGGGCCCACCCACTCCTCTCCTCCCTAAACTTCATCTCGGACAAAATAATCCTTATACTACTACTTGTCGTTATGGACTGTCAATGACAGTCTTCTATTGCAACTTAACGCCCCGCATGACTTCCTGTGCTGCGCCAAATACGCGTACTGCTCTTTTTTGTCTCCATATCTTTTATGGGCCTATAAACTCTTGTTTGCACACAGCCCAGGCTTTCCAATATGAAGTCTGTCGAAGGAAGTAGATGACGCCGTCACTACTGCGTGGCCGAAACTCGTCAGCTGCATAGCTGGCTCTTCCCACCGTTGCCGTCCGCGATATAAATAAGCAGATTATTCTTTAAGGCTCGCGCTTGCTCTGAAGGTTGAATTAAGAACGTATTCTGTTATCCTCGAGATCTAAGTAGACGTGGCAGTATACCATTGCCTCATTACTCAGCATGGATGGTTAGTGGCATGGAATGAAATGTCGATAGCGGCCGCATTAACTGATAGGAGCAATTTCGTCCTAGTTGTTATAATAAAACACGCATTGGAGTGCTAACATGCTGTCTTGAAAGTCACGGACTCTTTAATTTCTGACCAATTAATCCGGAGTGAAATTTCGTTGCAGTTGGCCTTCGAATAAAGTCGATGTACACTCACCAGTCCTCAGCTCAGACCTGTGTGGAGTCAGCTGGGAGAGAAAGGCAGGTGGAGGCAAGCGCATTGGCAGAAGTAGTACCATCAAATTTTTTTTACAGTCAAACCTCGTTAGAGTGAAGTTTCATCCTAAACAAAAATATATTCGAATAGAGTTGATTGTTATACCTTGTTATACAGTTTATTTATGTTAGTTTGTCCTTGACGAGACCAACAGAATTTATCGTATTATCTCGTGGCTCCAATTAAGATACAGGAAAAACGCCAAAACACAGCTCAGATAAATTTGGCAGTATTTGCCCGATTCTAACACACCCCCGAACCAAATGCGCGTCCACTTTCGGTGTTTACAAAGTAGAAAACCAATGAAGTAGAAATCTAACGCTGATCCGAATATTCAGCTAGAAAAATCGTCAAGGGCCTACTATGTGTTGCACAATGGCAGCCGCTTTGCTAAAGTATGTCTCGCTGCAACACAGCCATGCTATGCGGTAAAGCCTGCAAATGTGGCAAACGCGATTTTGGTTTTGTATTAGATTGCACCGTGCAGGCAATTTTCGGACCAATTTCGACAAATAAAAGGCGCACTTTACAGTTGGGTAACTACCGTAATCGTACATTATGAGCTACCATTATAGGCTTGAAGATCTTACATGGGCAGGCAGCAAATGAGTGTTTTCGAATGGCGACGACATGTCTTCAACGTATTCACCACCCCCTAAGCTCCGGCCAGATTTGCTGCCACGAAAAGGGGCCGTGTAGGGTTCAGCATAAGGGTCAAGCTCAACTCTACGTGAACCTGACCATGCTGACCTGTCAGCAGGGGCTCCGGAACCCAGGGGGGGGGGGGGGGCTGCATCTGCAGCTTTCATCTCTCTTCAGGCTGCAGCTCTTTCATCTCTCTGCACTGCGCTTCGTGTGTGGTCGTTGAAAAAGCTTAGCAGGGTGTGCGCGACAAGTTTCATTTCCTTAAAATGCGCTTTACTAAAGGAGTATAGGCGTGTATTTGGAGAACTCAGCAGACCCTGAGAACATCGCAACTCCTCCTAAAACTGGCCTTCTAAAATTCCGAATGAGGCGACAGTTGTCATTTGAAGAACGTATGAAATTTCTTAGATATATCGCACGTAACTCAACGCGCAATCCGGGCATTTTCCAAACAGTGCCGAACGCCAAAATTAACCACACATGAAATAAATTATGTTTTTGGTGTTTTATTAATAGAGTATTCTTTCATAAAAATCAGTTAAATATAGTAATCATGTTCTTCTTGGCTACAATATTCGTGCAGCAAAATTAATTCATAATTTTAAGACTGAAAGACAGCCAATGCCCCTGGAGGATCGCTTTTTCTTTCCGGTGGGACTTCACAAGAAGTGCCTTGGAGACCACTTTGCCTGCGTAAATTGTGTTCGTTGCCTTGTCTGTGAGCACATAGCACTTGGCGAAGCCGCCCTGCAAAAGAGTCAATCGTGACCAGTTATGTCGGTGTATTCATATGGATAATACATATATATATATATATATATATATATATATATATATAAACAGAGGTGAATTACATCATGCGACATGAGCCCCCAGAGATCGCCCCCACACATCAGATATAATACTTCCGGAGCCCCTGCCGGTCAGGTTTGAATTATCCTGCGGGATAAGCAAAAAATCATTCGCTTCAACGAGAATTGTGTTTTAGCAAAATTATACTGCAGAGACATGGAATACAGTGCAAAACGAAGCGTTCCTGTCCAAATTTAGTTAGCCGACTTTGAAGCGCCTTGCTCGAGAGGCTATCCGGAACAACGCTGTCCACAGTACAAATTTCACCCTCATGCTTCACTCAGTGATTACTGCGCTCATTCTCAACTCATAATATGTGGCAATACGATCGCTTTCTCGACACTTTACGTGACTCGGCACTTGAAAAGTTGGCATCTACGACCAACATTGTTTGAAGCACATAGCAGCATCGCCGTAATGAGTACACTGTGTTGGCACAGTGCTAGTAACGCTGTCGCCCGTAGACGTCAACGCGTCCGAAAGTTACACGCCAAGAATATGGCCCCGTTGGGAAAATCTACATTAGACGAGGCCAAACCTGCCAACTCTGGCTGCTAGCTGGTACTGAAAACCGTGTTTTTTGAAGCAGGGACAATATTCTCACTTTCAGGGACAGAAGAAGGCCTCAATACCCAATCACGGCTGGAAGCACAACAGCCCAAGCTTTGGCCATCATCTCATGCACTATGACCACTTCAGGCGCCATGACCACATTTGTGGATGCCTCTTGTTCTTGCCGGTTATTACGAGTGGGGACGAAGAAAAAGCAGCAGACATTGAACTTCAGGTGAATTGAACACGCTGCAAGCTCCACGTGCCTTGATTTGATTTCCAATGTGCGCCGTACTGCTACGGATGACCACATTGCTGAAGGTACTATATACCATGTTTGGCAAGACATTTGATTGGGCACATTCCGGCAGCAATAAAGAATTTTAGGGGTGTATGAATACTCAATAGCAGATTTTGAACTGAATGATGAAGAACATGCTGAATATCGAATCAAATAATAGAAAATGTTTCGAAAAAAGTAATGCTTACTAATTTGGGCAAAAAAAGAAACACTCCTGTACATACTTGGGAATCCCCTAGCATTGCATATTAAGAATGTTAATACCTTAAGTAAATACAAATCCAGGTATACAGAAGTCTACTCCTATTAACGGGAATACCAAATTAGTATGGAAGCACTGATAGTTCAGTTCTAGTGCATGAAGGTCTGGAAAAGACTTTTATATCAATAGAAAATCTGTTGAATAAAATAAACTGCTTTGTACCTCTTAATCTAAATAAAATTGTGGCGATTTGTTGTATCAAAGAAGAATTGGGTTCTCAGTTTAATACGGGACATGGGTTTTCAGGAAATTTATTGCTTATGAAGTTTTGCTTTCCATTTTTTAGACAAGAAAAAAACGTTTTTTTTTGTTTTTTTGGTGTGCAAAGCGCAGAACGGAAGCATGAAAGTTACAGGACAGTGCGTTCTGTCCTGGTACCTTCTTCCTTCCTGCGTTTGGCACACTAAAAAGTATTTTTTCTTGTCGAAATGTTTCACCAACCAGCCCAAGCAGTCGCCCTTTTGTTTACAGTTTTCCTCTAAAATATACCAGGGCCGTCCCATCTTTACGGCAGGTACCGCGCGTTATCGGAAGGCCAGTATTTGCGACAGACAAAAGCGCGGTCCACGCATCGAGTTGACCAACACTTGCGCGTACCCAACACTGGCGCTGTGCACGTCAACAGCGCCGGTAAAGAGCAAGTACCATTTCATTATCAAGTTCGGCGTGATTTGCCACCTGTCAAGGATTCTTAAGTTGGGAGAAGACACTTTCGCACCCACCGTGTATACCCAAAGCTAGTCTCTCGAGGCTATCAAGAGAGACCTCTGAAGTCTAGGCTTTGACGAAAACTCGTACGGCGAGGAAAGAACGTCGCTAAATAAACGTACACTCGCCAACTGAAGAACACAAAAACAACAGATTGACGTTTCGGCGCCCAGTACGGGTGCCTCGTTCACAATGAACGAATGCATGAGGTCTTTATTAAATATGCGTCGGAAGACGTCATGCGCTTGCGTACAACTCAGGTGATTGACGTTTCGGCGCACAGTACATCTGTGTACTTGGCGCCGAAAAGACCTCTGTGCTTCAACGAACGGTTTCGGGAGGTCGCCGTATACGGTGTGACGGAAAGATGGCAGCAGTGGGTATTGTTGCCATCCCGTACACTCGCTTTCGTATGCGCGGTGGTATGTCGGCTTTGCAAGTGTCGCTCAGCTACGGCGAATTTAGATCGGTGGCGACTTGGCACCTAACCGCAAATAGTCGCCGACGCCTCGAGGAAGCAGCGCCGACTAGGCCTAATGGCCTAAGCAGTATGGCCATAGCGAAATTTCGCCGCTGGTCGATGTGATAACAGGCCGCAATCCGACGAGGAATGCTTGCCGGAAATACCCGAGTACACGCGTACGGTTTAGATTGATGGTGGTTGATGCGGCTTAAGTTCGTCGCCACGCCATCTAACACAATCTGTGTGCCTTCCAACTTCCAATCGACCTGATCTTTGAACATGCTTTTGCGCTTTTTAAATACGCGCTGCTTTTGCTGGGGGGTTCCCTGTGTCTGCGCCACTTCATCATTTCAATCGGTTCTGTCGACCTGGACGAACCTTGTACTGACAGAGGCGGCGCTGTTGTCAGGCGCTGTGTATGCCATCCCCGCGTAGGGCCGACGTCGCGAAGCACTCGCAGATATAAACAAGGAGAGGTGCTCGCTTGCACCACCTCGCGTACGAGGGCTACACGGCGCTTGCAAGATGGGGTGCTGTGCGGGTCTCTAAATCAAATATACCAAGTATTCGAAAAAAATCTAATAGTAGTAGATATTCAACTCGCGAGTCGAATTATTTGAGTATTCGCACACCCCTACAGTGATTTTTTGTTGCTCATAATGAATGCAGTTCCTTATAAAATTATGCATGCGCTTCAAGCCAGTGCTTGAAACTTATGCGAAAATAAAGCTTAACTGACTAATAAATAAATAGAGAATTACTCTATAATTAGATAACTCATCGCAAAATCTCCAAATCACTATTCAACGACCTCGTCTCTCTTCTTCGGAGTGTAGGTTGCCTTTGAATGAAGCTGTGTATATTTGATACATTTATAGACGATGATAATTCGCGCCCGAGGGGGATAAAAAGTCCACGTCGAAGGGACAAGGACTTTTGTTCTTGCTGCACTTTCTTCTGCGCACTACAGGTCAATATGCACACCAAGCTGGAGAGTTTGCAGTACACGCAAATAAAGTGGCATCACACGTTGGGAGAGGACCACAGCGATGCGGGCAGTCCGTTTTAAATAGATGATAGACAAATAAGGGGCGGGCAATGAAGCGTTTCCGGCAACATCAATCGCTTCTGGCGCTTTCCTCTTTGCAAAATAAAAATGTCAGTGGCCTCACAAGCGTGCTGCGACGGTAGTTTACGCAATTTCAATGAGCAGAAAGTACACTTGAGCCAATCTTTTATCTCTGTTAGCGTTACAAAGAAAGATAATATGGGGACGAATGTTCTGGCAGATTTCTTTACTTATGCGAAATGCATTGAATCGAATGGGTGACCATGGGGAAACCAAACTATTTCGTGGCGCCAAGAATTGCGTCTCCGCCTATCGTCTGGTTTGTCTGAAGTACGGCCGCTGGATAAAAAAAAAGGTGCGGCCTGCCGCGTGCATCGAAAACGGTGTGATCCGCCGAGGCGCCACAAGCCGGGGTCCGTTGTCTGGCATCGGCATAGCAAATGCGTCAGGAACGCGCTTGGAACGCCGTCGCGCGTGCAAGCCGAAGCGTTCCATCCCCCTCAGCTAGCGCCGTTCGGCACAGCCAAGCGGCTGACAATGCAACTACGGCTGTCACATTCGCTCCCATAGCAGCGCGCCCGACGCGACAGGCCGCACCTTTTTTTTTTTTTAATCCAGTGGCCCACCTTTTTTTTATCCAGTGGCCGTGGTACTTCATTTACCCAAGATTGAGATCCAACTCTATAACATCTCTTTCACTAACAGTGATGAATAATTATATCTTTTCGTGAAGCGAACAAAGCAACTAACCCTCAAAAGGCAGAGTAGGGTAAAGATCTCCCCCAAAACCACCACCAGAGCAGTCATGCCAGACGCAAAATGGCCGACATGAGTGCTTCCAACAACTCACAGCTTATTAAAAGGTCACGCCTGCATGTCTACATAATTTCCCGGAAGTTTTTCAAGTAAGGAAGCATTCAGCTCGACCAGCCAACAATATTTTACTGCGTGATGGGTCAAATACCTCGAAATGACACAAAATTCAGCAGAGACACGTAAGACTGCTTACGTGTGGGCATGCGAAAGCATTATGATCCCTTCTGTGAAATGTTTTCGACTTATGTTTTTGACACGCATTAAAGTTCTTCCTGCTGAATCGGTCTGTGTGTCTGCGTATACATTGTCCACAGACCGGAAACATTCGGACCATTTTGCTGCAGAATGATGATTTTTTTGTATTCCCTTGCTTTGTTTGCTGAGGCGTGCTATTGTTGACGACCACGTTTCACAGCTGCCGATTAGGGAGACGCTTCGGAGAACATCCTAGTAGACACAGCACCGATGAAATCCGAAGAGCAGGTGACGCGATGGCGGCAGCGAATCAGTGATGTGACGTGTGCAATGGCGCACGAACGAGGCACAACTTTAGTCAACCATAGCCGTGGAGCCACCGTGACGTCGGGGAAGCGTGATTGTCTCGCACCTCGCCGGCTCGGGTTCGGTTCCCACCCAGACCGATATGTACCAAATTTAATTTTCACTTCCAATAATTCATTTCCTTTGCAGAAACCAGCTTGACAAGTTTGAGGTCAGTCCGAGCATTTTTAACGTGTTTTTACTCCATTTGCCATTTTTGGTACCATCTTTCGGTCAGGCCGCCGATGACAATGCTGGATTTTCGCGCAATGGGGCATATAATGCTTTCGCATTAAAACGGTGGACAGAAACCAACCTGCAGGTGTTGCAGGTTCGGCGTCGCGTTAATCGAAACCGTGTTGCCAGAACTGCATGAGCAACAAAAAGAGGAAGCAGAGCTGTGTTACCGAACACGTCTGCTAGGTGCACGTGGCAGACACACACACAGTCCAGCATCGATCTCAAGCCGTTACATCTGAAGTGGAGCTTGTTGGCACATAATTGACCAGCAGCAGCACTAACTAGACGAGGATGAAGAGCATGGCGCTTGCGTTGTGATCCTTTTTTCTTCGTCCTCCTCTAGTTGGCGCTGCTGCTTGTCAAATATGAACTTCCACCAAGTCGACCAAAACCATCATCGTACGCACACCTTGTCACTGAAGCTGTGACCATAGAAAAAGGAATTCAACAAGAGGGGACACTCCCATAGGGCCCAGCGGCCGAATTGACTGCAGCGTGCCAAGCGGTCGGTGTCGATCACTTGCATCACTTCCGGTTTCGGTTTTGGGCGCGCGTATTTTGAACGCAAGCTAGCACGCCGGCCGCGCCCCCCCCCCCCCCCACGCCCCCCCTTTTCCTTTTTTTTGCTCTTCGTGCGCAATCGGTTTATTATTTAGTAAAAATGATTGTGAACGATCTCGTAAAAGTCCCATCGAATCTGTGCCACGTGCAATTTCACAAAGTAGACGCAAGACCTTTTGTGCAATGAGGAAATATTTATTTTGCTCTATATAAAAGCTCGTTCCGCGCTTTTTGTGCGTTCATCCAACGTTGTGACACCAGCAGGTAAGGCAGTCGTTCCTGTATGAAGCTCCACCGGACGGTACCAGCTGAAAAAAATAAATAAATTACAAGCATGTACATTTGCAAGCACGTAACAGCATGTTACAAGCATGAGTCATTTTGGTATTTAGACATAGGAATACTGCGAGGCGAAACGTGCGAAAGCGGTGAATGGGCGGCATTACAAACAAAAGCAATTCGCTTTTACATACATGGCGTAGAAAATACCCGACTCATCCCAAACATATATGAAAACATCTGATTTCCAAGCGTTCCCCAATTTCCGGGCATTATTTCCGGCACTTAGGCAGCACAAATACACGAGCGACTTCGCGTTTCCAAAACTTGGCCTCGGGCGACGCGACGGTACGCGACATACACAGAAACGGACGCAACAGGCACTCAAGACAAATGCGTGGGTGCAATGCCTTTTTTCAGTCCTTTAGAAGACGTCATTTTCGGATTACAAGATTCTGATATGTTCGTCGTTCGCGCATTCTGCCGGCGCCAGCAGCACACCCCATGTTACCACTCTTAGCAATCGCCCATCGCGTTTTCAACAGGCGTGAGTACCGAAAGAAAGTATATGTTGCGGAGCCACAAAAAACGTCACAGACTTGTCCCTCTAAGATTCATTACACGCCAAACTAACTTTATCACCACGGCCGAGCTGCTTATCGTTAACTGCGTCACTGCGCGCTGTGCGGCCAGCGTGCCTCAAACGTACCCCAGAAAGTAACGAAATTACTTTTCAGTAATGTCTGGCGTCAGAGAAGGCGGCACAAACTTCTCCTAGCAAGATGCACTAGACTACACACCACGGCTGAGTTCTCGCTAACTGCGACATGGCGCCCTGTGCGGCCAGTGTGGCTCAAAAACCGAAATAAGTTACAATAGTCCCCTAGGAAGCGTCGGAAACATGTCTCAGCACGATTAATTTACTCAAATTCACTGAGCCAGGATGGCCGAGCTGTTTTTCGCTAACTGCGCCTTAAGTCTCGGTCCCGTGCCGTAAGCCTAATTGCGTCGTAGACTGTGAAACAAGATTTCTCACCTTGCCGTAGTCCAATAGTGCAGTGGTGTCTTGTCCCAGTGCAGAAGGAACGCAAGAATACGCCGAGAGCCCAATAAACCAGGTTACATTTAAAAAAAGAAAAAAAAATGAGACAGACGGGTCGCCGCGCGCGAGCGCTCAAACGCGCGCGCAGCCGTCCTCGCTGGTTTCGGGGGAGTGTCTGGCGGATGACGCATGTATCTGGCGCGTCATTGACTGTGGCTAGGTAAGGCAAGGAAAATAAGTCGCAAAGCTTAAGTTCATTTATACGCAAAACGTTTTAGTTTTCGCGGCAAAGAATTTAAAAAAATAAATGAATGCCTGTTACCTTAAGTTCACTTTCTTTTTTTTTTTTTTCGATGCTCGCGGCAGCTAACGTTCGGTGTCAAAAGTATAGCGTGACGTATGGTGACGTGTTTCCTGTTGCCAGTTTTTGCCGAGTGTCCCCTCTTGTTGAATTTCTTTCTCTATGCTGTGACCTGCTGCCGAGACATAACCGCTTTCCCATGTGTATGCCTGGGACAACATTGTGCAGGCATCTAGCTTCTTGAACGTTCACTATGCCACCTACGTCACTGAGTAGACAGTGCTCAAGTGGCACTCCAGCCTCGTAAGGCAGACACCCGCTGACGAAAGCGCGGCACCGGCGGATCACGAGAGAGCAAACGAACAATCGTAAAGCGAGATGTTTGTGCGATCCAAATCCTCCATGTACCACGCAACACCATCGATTACACGAGAGTTCTTAGCTGGGCTATAGTAACGATGCAGGTGGTGGGACGAGTGATACGAAGCGAATGTTTACTGTTTACATCACTCGCCCGTCATGTGTGCTCGTTGCCATATTGAACCCAACCACTTTCTGGATTCAGAAAGTTCTGTCTAGAGCATTTGAGTGGCCCGACCCAAACGAAAATGTATATTGGGTTGTAGGCATGCTTCAATAGGTTATGTGGCTTGTGCTCTTCACGTATGCCCCTGAGCGAATGCTATGTCAAGTAAACCAAACCGAAACACTCAACATCACTTTATTTGCACCGCAGCACACGAGTCGTATGCGCTAGATATAAGTCCCGATACAGCAAGACCAACTATTAATGCGAAGCATTCTTGTCCGATTCCATCCAGTTTTTGTCAAGTATTGGGCCTCTTTTGCGAAGCAGCTAATAAAAGTAAAGAAGCTGTGCTTTGGATAGACATCGTACATGACTTCTGCTTCAATTAAAAGCTCGAGCAGGGAAGGAGCGCGCGGTCTTTTTTGTTGTCTTGGGCTCGACCCACTCTTGCCCTCGACCCACTACCTACAGGTGGCAATATCCCCCCCCCCCCACTTCCGAAGAAAAACATCGCCTGGATGCTAAAAAAAATGGGCGTAGAAGACAAAGAAGAAGAAGGCAGGCAAAGCGAAAGTACACAAGAAAAGTAAACGTCACGCCGACACAGTCAATGAACCAAAAAACAAGCTAGCTCCCGAAGATAAATGAAAAATAGAAACAGAGGAGGGAATGAGAGAAAAAAACAAAAACAAAAAAAGTTACAGACGCGCAATGTACGGCTTCATGCGCAAAATATGAACTATGTCTGAGCTCGGTTGTCTTTGTGTCCTACTCCGTGTCTGCGATGTTGTGCCCAGAACAACTTCGTAGATTACGTCACTGACGCGGCGGAGCACTTTATGCGGACCGAAATTCCGGCTCGGCAGCTTTTCACAGAGGCCACGACGGCGAACTGGAGTCCACACCCAAACTTGGTCCCCGGGGTTGTAGGACACGTCCCTGTGGCGGATGTTCAAAATCAAAAAAAGGTGGCTGACTAATGGAGTAGCACACGAGGAATAAGGATTATAAACAGAGATAAGATGCCTCAGAAAGGCTGGCCAAAGTTTCGATAGGAGGACCTATCTTCGTCAAAGGCGGCCTCGTCATCCTCGGCGGGTTAATTTTAAAGGGTTAGTGGAGTGACGTCACGTCGATGTTGGCTGTGGCTGGCTGTAAAGGGAGAGACTGAAAAGAAAATGAGCGCTGGCGTTTGACAGGCTAGGCGCGGTTTCTAAGACGAGGGGACAAGAGCGGGAGAGCGAGAAAGCGGCAAAAGAAAATTAAAAAAGCAAAAAAAAAAAAACATGAGGGGGTTGGGGGAGCGAGAGGCGAGTGAGCGTTCCGAGGTGTCATGGGCGGCGTGCGTTTGGGGTCCCTGAAGAGCCGGTCAGTGTGCAAGTAACAATACGAGTTGAAAGCATGACTTGAGTAGCGTAGCTCAAGGCATCGGGTAATTTTGTGGTTGACAGGGAGCAGCTTGGTCCGTCAAGGGACATTAGCCTCACTAGTTCGCCGTAGGCGTCGTCGCGGCGGTATACAGAATTGGCGAGACCCTGTGGTCAAGGTGCCGAAAAATTATCCGATGCCTTGATGCTACGCTACTCAAGTCATGCTTTCAACTCGTATTGTTACTTACGCACTGACCGGCTCTTCAGGGAACCCAAACGCACGCCGCCCACGACACCTCGGAACGCTCACTCGCCTCTCGCTCCCCCAACCCCCTCTTATGTTTTTTCGTTTTTTCTTTTTCTCTTTTCTTAAATTTTTTTGCCGCTTTCTCACTCTCCCGCTCTTGATCCCTCGTCTTAGAAACCGCGCCTAGCCAGTCAAGCGCCAGCGCCCATTTTCTTTTCAGTCTCTCCCTTTACAGCCAGCCACAGCCGACATCGACGTGACGTAACTCCACTAACCCTTTAAAACTAACCCACCGAGGACGACGAGGCCGCCTTTGACGAAGATAGGTCCTCCTATGGAAACGTTGGCCAGCCTTTTTGAGGCACCTTATCCCTGTTTATAATCCTTATTCCTCGTGTGGCGGATGTTGTAGCGTCGTGCGTCTGCCTGCTGCTGCTGGCCGATATGCAGCCGCGCGAGCTGTCGAGCTTCCTCAGCACGCTCTACAAATTCCTCGGCGTCAGTTGTCGATAGGTCAGCGTCATGACACGGCAGCATAGCGTCAAGCATCGTCTGGACTTCGCGACCGTAGAGAAGGCGAATGGGCGTGAAGCGCGTCGTCTCTTGCACGGCGGTGTTATACGCGAAGGTCACGTAAGGCAAGATCCGATCCCATGTTTTGTGTTGGACGTCGATGTACATTGCGAGCATGTCTGTGACCGTCTTATTCAGTCTCTCGGTAAGTCCGTTGGTCTGCGGATGGTACGCGGTCGTCTTGCGATGCCTGGTGTTGCTTAATTCAAAAACTTCGTCCATAAGCTGCGCTGTGAATGCTGTCCCTCTGTCTGTTATTACAGTGGAGGGAGCACCGTGAGGCAAGACGATGTGGCGCATGAACAATTGCGCTACCTCTGAGGCCGTGGCTCGTGGAATCGCCTGCGTTTCAGCATAGCGTGTTAAATAATCAGTCGCGACGATCACCCATTTGTTGCAGTTGGCAGACAGAAGAAACGGTTCGAGAATGTCCATGCCGGCTTGGTCGAAAGGCGCGTGAGGTGCTTCAATTGGCTGGAGTAAGCCAGCCGGTTCAACGCATGGTGTCTTGCGGCGCTGGCACTCACTACAGCCTTTAACGTACTGGTTGACGCTTGCCGAAAGCCCGGGCCAATAGTACATTTCGATTACACTAGCGAGTGTTCGTGAAAAGCCTAAATGACCAGATATCGGTTCGTCATGGCAAGCGAAGAGGATGTCGTCACGCATGTCTCTTGGAACCACCAAGAGGTAAGCACGGCTGGTCGAACGAGCATTCTTCTTTACAGCACGTTGTCTCGCAGACAGAAGGACGTCAGCGAGCGGGACAGATGGCGTGGTACGGTTGTGTCGCGGCCCTCTAAATGATCGATGATCGGTCGAATCTCAGCGTCGTCACGCTGCCGTCTGCTCAAGTCCGACGAACTAATGGCGCCCAGGAAGCCGTCATCATCCTCTGTTTCCTGACTAGCAGGATAAATGGGTGCCCGGGACAGCGTGTCAGCGTCTTCATGCTTACGGCCAGACTTATAAACGATGGTGATATCAAATTCCTGCAGCCGCACGCTCCACCGTGCCAATCGTCCTGAAGGGTCGCGCATGGTTGCCAACCAACAGAGGGCATGGTGGTCCGTCACTACTTTGAAGGGACGACCATAGAGATAGGGGCAAAACTTGATCGCCCACACGACCACGAGGCACTCTTTCTCCGAAGTCGAATAATTCGCCTCGGCACGGGACAGGGAGCGGCAACTCTTTCCACTCCATCTTGGAGCTGGAAGAGCACTGCGCCAAGGCCAATGCTACTGGCGTCGGTATGCACCTCAGTATCAGCGTCATCGTCAAAATGTCCAGGAACGGGTGCTGACTGCAGGCGCTGTCGTAATTCAGCAAAAGCCGACTGTTGCTCATTATGCCACACAAATGGCGTATCGTCCCTTGTAAGGCGAGTCGGGTTTCGCAATCTTCGAGAAGCCTTTAATAAACCGGCGAAAGTAGGCGCACAAACCCAGGAAGCGCCGGACAGCCTTCTTATCGGCAGGAGCTGGAAACGCGGCCACAGCGACAAGCTTGTCTGGATCGGGTCGGACCCCTTTGGCGCTTACTACATGTCGAAGTAACTTGAGCTGTTCATAAGCAAAGTGCCACTTTTCGGGCTTAAGTGTGAGGTCTGCCGATCGGATGGCTTCTAGCACACTCCGTAGGCGGTGAAGATGCTGATCGAACGTTTCAGAGAAGATGACCACATTATCAAGGTACACAAGACAAGCCTGCCACTTCAGTCCAGTAAGCACAGGGCCCATCATTCCCTGGAAAGTAACCGGGGCTGAACACAAGCCAAAAGCAAGCACTCGAAATTCATAGAGACCATCTGGAGTCACAAAGGGTGTTTTCTCGCGATCGCGTTCGTCTACCTCGATTTGCCAGTACCCGCTTTTTAAATCGAGAGAAGAAAAATAGTGGGCACGCCGTAGTCTATCTAACGAGTCGTCGATACGCGGCAGCGGGTACAGGTCCTTATTAGTCACGTTGTTGAGCTTGCGGTAGTCGACACAGAAGCGCAGCATTCCGTCTTTCTTTTTGACAAGAACGACCAGAGAAGACCACGGGCTGTTGGAAGGTTCGATGACGCCATCGTCAAGCATCTCCCGGACTTGCGTACGTATGGCTTCGCGTTCTTTTGCCGACACGCGGTAAGGCTGCTGGTGTATCGGGCGTGCGTCTTCTTACGTGATGATCCTGTGTTTAGTGATGGAAGCCTGGCGTACCTTGGAATAATGTGCGAAGCATGTCCTGAACTCAAGCAAGAACTTGCGTAGTGCTGTCTGGCTATCGGTGGACAGTGCAGAATTGATGTCGAGATGACCCAGAGACGTGTCTGCTGTCTCCACTACTTCTGACGTGAAACAGTTGTTAACGTTTGCTTCTGCATCTGCATACGCTAACGAAGTTCCGCGGAACAGGTGTCGGTGCTCGCAGCTAAAATTGGTAACAAGCAATGACCAGCACGAAACTGTATAACACTTCGAGCCACGCAAACACCTTGCTTCAGTAGGTGTTCCAAGTTACTTTCGGCCACCGCTTCGCCATCGCGTAAGCCACAGCATCTGACGTCGACGAGGACACTGGCTCGTGGAAGAAGCGTTACGCTGTCTGCAGAAACACGAAATACGTCGTCGCGCTGTTGGCCGTCTTGCACGTCGATTGCTCGTTCGGCAGAGAAAGTGATGCGACGCTCTTTCAGATCGATAATCGCGCCGTACTCCTGCAGGAAGTCAACCCCAAGAATAACATCGCGGGAGCATTCGCGTAAGACAAGGCAGATTGCTACGAATTTAGATCCTTCAATCTCAACTCTAGTCGTGCAGGCGCCCAGTGGAGTAACGACGTGGCCACCAGCCGTCCGAATCTGCCAGTTATGCCAGGGCGTGATCACTTTCTTCAGCTGCGTTGCTATTTTCCCGCTTAGTATCATGTAGTCTGCGCCGGTGTCCACTAAAGCACTAACGGCGTAACGGTCAATAGTAACTGGTATATCGAGCGAAAGCCGGTCGTCCCGTTCAGCTGCAGGTGATGTCGGATCGGTATCTTTCCTTAACTGCGTCCGTCGGAGGTCTTCAGCACTTCGACCGTCAGCGACCTCGCTCCCAAAGATCGCCTCAGTTAGTTTTCCCGGCGGGGACTGGTCGACCACTCAGGAGAATACCGCTGGGGCGGAGGTGAAAATCGTCTCGGAGACGGCGATCGCGACTGCCGCCTGGCAGGCGGCGGCAAGCGCTGCTGAGAGAGGTATTCCTGAATGTCCCGGGGTCACTGGCCGTATCGGGGTGGCGACGAGTATGCGGAAAAGGCGCGAATCCCAAGGCGTCGGTATGGGCACTGGCGGTACAAGTGGTCAGCTTCACCGCAGTGGAAGCACAGAGGCCGATGATCGGGTGCGCGCCAAACATCCGACTTCCGAGGGGGCGGGCGTCTGTCGTCGACGTAGTGAACCGCTTGCTCCGAACTATGGGCAAATGGAGCGGCATGAACAACGGGCGGCGGCGTGTACCCAGCGTCGTAGTACGATATCGGTTGCGCCGACTGAACTGACACCGTAGGAGGAGCACGAACGAATAGCGACGGAGAGGAAGCAGGGCGCTTCAGGGCTTCCGCGTACGTCGCACGGGGGTATTCAGGAGGTACTGCCGCAGCGTTATCAAGAGGAAAGGTGTCACGGAGCGCCTGGTGCAGTTCGTCCTTGATAATGCTTGCTATGGAGCTTACCGTGTTACGGCGGCCTTTTGCAACTCTTCACGCACTACAGAGCGGATGAGTTCTCGCAGACTGTCACCGTTGCTTCCTATGGCCGTGAAAATGTCCGCAGCAGACATGCTGTTCGCTTGCCGCTCATACAGGTTCGAGCGAAGCAGAAGCATCTTTTTCATGGTCACGGCCTCGGACAAGAACTCCGCGACCGTCTTCGGAGGGCTCCGTACGAGGCCAGCGAAGAGTTGCTCCTTGACCCCACGCATCAGATGACGTAACTTCCCCTCCGTCATTCTTGGATCCGCTCGTCGGAAGAGGCGCGTGATGTCTTCGACGTACCTGGTCACAGTTTCTTTTAGCAAATGAACCCGGGCCTGAATCGCTCGTTCCGCTCGTTCGTGGCGATCAGCACTGGTGTAGGTTTCCAAAAGCTGACGACTAAACTCGCGCCACGACGTCAGTTGTTCCTCGCGGTTATGAAACCACGTACGCGCGCCATCCTCCAGGTAGATGTAGACGTGTCTGAGTTTTTCCGTGTCGTTCCATTCGTTCACGGAGGCCACGCGCTCGAAGTCGACCATCCAGTCTTCGACGTCTTCGAACACTGTGCCGTGAAACGTCTTCGGGATCCGTGGGCTCTCATCTCAAGTGTGTAGCGGTTCGACATCGTGCTTCCCGTACCGGTTGGGGCGGTTTGAAGGGAAGCGCTGGTCATACCTGTCGATGTGGCGGGAACTGTAGCGCCGACGACTTCTGGGGACAGTATCTTGATCCTGCGGCTGGCCCGATGCACGGGAGTGTCGACAGGCACTGGATTCGTAGCGCGGATCCTTGGAGAGGGTCTGCAACATCCGTGAGGACGCTTACCCAGCACCTCCACCAGTTTGTCACGAGCCTCGAGAAGTAGTCGTGAAGGTTTAATAACCCGTAGAGCAGCTGGCTCTTGGACGACGCGACCGTCGGGGCTGGCTCGAGCAGGGAAGGAGCGCGCGGTCTTCTTTGATGTCTTGGGCTCGACCCACTCTTGCCTTCGACCCACTGCCACAGGTGGCAATATAAACATGTAACGTAGTGCAGATGGACTGTGGCTGAAAGGCACCAAACCCGAAGACGAAGAGTAAAGCTAGAGTTCGAGTGAGCATTTTCGGCTACGCCCGCCACCTCTTGCTCGCATCACACAAGTCAACAGGATAAATACTTGTAAGCCAGTTCCTTGGCCTCTACTAATTTAATGACGCAACCTCCATCCACTCAGACCACTCGTCAGAGAAAACATTTTGAATGTCTGTTCTTTTCGTGCTGCAAAGCATTCATTTGCATCAGCAGCAAAGGAAGGCTTACGATTGAACATCAAACTGCTTCGCTACCACCGTAAACGCTTCAGAGCATACGTTATCAACTCGCCGAACCGAATGTCACACAGTGCCAATTGAGAGAAGCGTTCATTTTAACAGCGTCACAGCAGCCCCAGCAGAATCCTTTGACGTGCGAAAGGAAACAAAAACGCAAACATTATGGGAGCTGCCTACTTCCTAGTACAACAATTGGCATACCCAGCTGTATACATATGGCAAAGGAAATAGTCGATCAACAGGTACTGCAACCATCACGAATGACCAATCGAAAAACAATATCAGCACAAAGCACTGGCACAAATGACGAGGAAAACTGTCGTCGAAAGCACATATGCGACACACAGAAAGCCTATGCGCAAGCTTACTAAGGCAAAGACTGAGCCAATGAATACAATGTGTTCAAAGAAAAGCAACATCGCCAACCACATCGCCAACTACACCAATTTTATTCTCCTGTAAATTTCTTTCTCATGATCAGAGTCGCCTGTCAGTAATATTGAGGGGCTTTAAATCCATTAGAAAGAGGAGGCGTTGAATAATTGTACACAAAGATAAAATACGCTGATACTAGGGGCGCGTCCGCTGCGATGCGAGCACAGCGGAGCCGGTCTTCTCCTGACGGTAGCCGTGCGCTGCAGCTGAGGTCTACAAGTATTGGAGCTCTCATTGATGTTAAACGTTTTACAGTGGATATCGTTTTTCATCAAATGTAGAATTTATGCATCGCTTTATCTAGCGGAAATTATTTTACTTGGAACAGAAGCTGCAGCCGATGTTTTCGTCGCCGGTGACGGAGGCGCGCAGCTTCGCGGTCGTCGATTGGCCCGTCCATCGTGCTGGGGGTGGTGCGCCGGCCGTACTCCCGTCTACTTTGGACACCTCTCGCGCGGCAGACGTTCTACCAAATGCGTTCCACTAGAGTGTATTAGAATACGATTGAGTGGGACGAGCGGCTGGGGCAGCGCATGCTTTGCAGTGAGGCGCCCGAAGTGGAAAAATACTGTGGCGGCGCTTTGATCGAAGTGGATTTAAAGCCCCTCACAATTACTCACAGGGAACCCTGATCATGAATAGGAAATTTACAGAAGAATAAAATTGGGTTGGAGTGCCTAAGGCAAGCATTGCCAAATCCTGACTGGGAGCTTACCACTGTCGTTGAAAAGAAAAGCGTACAGTCATTGCATTCTACCGGTGCTATAACATATGGGGCAGAAACTTGGAGGTTAAAGGATCTCGAGAACAAGGAACGCACAAACAGCTATGGAACGAAAAATGTTAGGGCTAACGTTGAGGGACAGGAATAGAGCGGTGTGTGTCAAAGAGCAAACGGGGATAGCCGATATTCTAGTTGACATAAGGAGGAAAAAGTGCAGCTGGGCAGGCCAGGTAATGCGTAGGCCAGGTTATGCGTAGGATGGATAACCGGCGGACCATTAGAGTTACAGAATGGATACCAAGGGAAGCGCAGTCGAGGACGGCAGAAAACTAGGTAGGGTGAAGAATTTAGGAAATTTGCAGGCGCAAGTTGGAATCAGCTAGCGCAAGAAAGGGGAAATTGGAGGTGACAGGGAGAGGCCTTCGTCCTGCAGTGGACATAAATATAGGCTGATGGTGATACGAACTAAAGTTAGTAGTATTATCGGCTGTATAAATTTGTAAACATTCACTTACTAATTAAATTACCAAGCACGATGTCACGCGCACACAGGTAAACATGAACACATCTCGCTCGATGACCGTGGGAACTCGGTGTCAACACGCAGGATCACGTGAGGAGGCGCGGCAATAGCAGCGAGCGAACTGACCTCCGTGCCGTCGCTCGCTTCAACGCGAACGAAACGTCCAAAAGCGCAGCGCTCATGAATCTACCGGCACTAGTTGCACTTTGCCCACATCGCTCATCGCTTTGAAGATAAGGCCCGCGGAGGGGCGCACTTTGTGCACGTCGCAGATTGCTTTCAAGATACGGCGGCCGCGCCGCTGTTAACACGATGCGAACGTCTCGTCGTCTGGGGAAAATGACAACCAGCTAGACACACTGGCTCCGGCGACTGCTTTGCAAGTAAAGATTCTTTTGACCTCGTCATGAAGGTTATCACAGCCCACGAAAATGACTTTGCGATGGCTCTTTTAACGCCTTTGCTTGCCGTGAAGCGTTAGAAATCCAGGCTCCAATCTGGAAATAAAACTTCCGGTAAGCGCAAGCTCGCCATGCTTGCAGACTGTCATAAATATGCATTGAAATTACGATAATTCAAACCGCTTCATTGCGACGGTGCATGTGCCGCAAAATTAGTGTTTCGCGATCGGCCGGGCACGCGCGTTGGGTTAGGCATCGGCCGCAGTGTACAAAAAGCGCTGTAACAGCGGCGGGAAATACATTCTCTCGTGAAGTAGACCCTTTATTGCCCGCCTTCGCTACGTCTCAACCTTTGCCCCACGCCATCGCGAAGATTTCCCGGACGATGTTTCCGGGTTCGTTCGCGGCTTCGTAATTTGGCGTACGTATACACATACTAATTTGCCGTCAACGAAGTTCCGCCACAATGAAATTTTTCGCGTATCCCGTGAATTTCCTTTTAGCGGGAATCGACTTTATTATTGGTAACGTTCTCGTGATCACGAGATCAGCCAATAGCTGTTGTGGGTCCAGCTGCTTGAGATGACGCTGCATGACATTGCAGAAGTGAAGTGAGTTTTCCCTGCTTTTCACACGAGATTGTAGTACAATATTATATGGCTCACATGTTCACACGAGTCCCGTTAACAGATTGGCAACGTTTTCTTACTAGTATGGTCAAAAGGTATTTCAGGGCCCGTTTAAGGTGCAACCAATGCATGATAGACCGCCGTTCTTGCATTTCACCACCATCGAAATGCGGCCACCACGGTAGGGATATCACCCCGCACCCTTGAGCTTAGCTGTGCAATGCCATAGCACTTACGCCATCTCCGACTGGTTCAATACAAGAATAACCTCAACTGTCAATAATATCGGCGTTGTTTGCAAATAAAACTTGAAGCGATATAACATGCGTCACTATTACGCCCACATGTCTTGTGCATTTAACTGCATTGGGGAAGCTAAAAATATTTCACTACATCAGACAACCATGAGAAGGAATAAAAAAAGTATTTGTAGGAAGTGAAAGATAAACATCAGAGAGCCAACACTTGAATGACAGCAAATTGGTCAGTGCGCTAGAGCTGCCTTTGACATTTCGACAATGCAAAGACCCGTGCAGAGAACAGAGCATGATTACCCTGCGGTAGAGCTGAAGCCGTGTGATCTCGCAGGCATTGCGGACGCGAATAATTGCCAACTCCCGGTCAGCACTATCGCGTTGCTTGCGCAGCTCCTGCTCCAAGTGTTTCACCAAGTCCTTGTAGTCATTGACTTGGGCTTCGTTTGCGGCAGCCATCTTCTGTGCCCACTTGAGCTGGCCCCAGGTATCCTGCAGGTCACACTCGAGAGCTTCGATGGTCTCGAAGAGCTCCTCAGCCTCATCTGCATCCAAGGACGCAGATGCTGCCACGTCCTCAGTCAGATTTGGTTCAAGGGAACCATCCCGAAGCCGTTCGCCTCCACTTGCACGGTACCACCGCTCAGGTAGACAACGAACAGCTTCCTTGCAGCCAACATGGCGCGATTCCAGCTGCAGTGGCACCACTTCAATGGCAACGGCCGAGAACTTCAGCGCATTTAGCGACTCCTCGAGCGTGGACATGGCTGCGCAGATATTGACAACCAGAGAGACTTGCCCACCTGTAATGAAGTAGGCTTGCATCACCTGGGAAGAAGAGAAGGGAAGCGCAGTCAAGGACGGCACAAAACTAGGCGGGGTGATGAAGTTAGGAAATTTTCAGGCGCAAGTTGTTATCAGCTAGCGCAAGACAGGGGTAATGGTGATGGCAGGGAGAGGGCTTCGTCCTGCAGTGGACATAAATATAAGATGCTGCTGCTGCTGCTGCTGCTGATGATGATGTTTTGGAAAGTAGTGGCGCTCTTTGATCTACGCCGTAACACCCTCGCCGGAGCCGTCAACCTCTTTTTCTCCCCCTCTTTCGCGGAGACCGCGCGTCAGCCGCGCTTCATGAATCGCTGCGGCGCTCAATGTTACCCCGTCAGGCGACTCTGACGTCACGAAACGGCGCGAAATTTACTTTCGCGCGCTTTTAGTTCCTCCTAGCAGCCTGCCATGTGCCGTCCAAGCGGTGGTCGCCCTGTCGCTCCGAACCTGTGTTTCCTAGGATTCTCCGTCTTTCCATAGGAATCTCAGCTTCGTTCTCCATGGAAATGCTTTGCTGCGACGCTTTTCAATGCAACAACAGGTCAGAGAAAGGGCTAGCATTGTTTTCTTTCCCCCGAGGAGAACGGAATGGCGTGCGCCGGAGCAGTGGCTCCATAACATCGGGAGTAAGGATTTCGCCTCTTCTGAGCACGTCGTTCTTTGCGAGGTGAATCTTACAGCTTTCCTTATATTTGTGGTTGAAGTTGCACGGATATTTTAATGCTCTTTGTATAGCCGGACTCTCCGTTCAGTTCAATGCACACCACCTATAACTGTGCATATAGGGAGTCGCTGAACATTTTGTTGACTTTTCGTGCCGTGACAAAGCTTTTTTTGTGCTTTCGCGTGTGCTTTAGTTTTCAAATGTACGTAATTTATAAGTTAATGCCTCCTATTTTGTAATTGCGTGTGTGTGTGCGTGCGCGCGTGTGTGAGCCTGCGTGTGTGTGCATCTGTGCGTGCGTGTCTGTGCCTGTGTGTGATCCTTGCGCCTGATACTTGTGAAGCGAAGGAACTATTTTGCTTTGACTGCGTCCTGCTTGTATCATTACAAAGTTTCAATACGGCGAACATTTTTCTCATTTTTTTGTTTACGTACACTTTCGAAGGCATGAACTCCAATATATAAATAGAGAAGTGGCGTTTCCTTTTAGTTAAATGTCTAATAAAAGTTTCAAGCTTGTGCCATCTTCCTTTCCAAGAGTGCAAACAAAATAAAATGTAAGAAATTCGCATCTTACCATGCGTACACTCAGATCACTGCGATATTTCCGTTCCATCTTACGGACGATCAGTTTTAGCCGAAAGTATTGCAAGCCTAAGGAAAGTAGAAAATGAAGCTTGACGCAGCTCCTTATTTGTTCTCGGATCGGCCGGGTTCATTATATGTTCTCGGATCAGCCAGCGTTAAAGCAAAGAAATCTCCCGGCGAAGAGGTGCAAAGTTCGCGAGAAATGCTCGAAAAAAACGTAGGGCACTCTTCAATGATATTATACTTATAAATTATAGCATTCGTCCTCGTACCGTAATTACTCAATGAAACCCAATGGACGGCGAAATACGGTTGGTAGAAATGAGACATGTGGAACAGAGATTAACGAAGAAATACACACACACCGCGCTGATATACGGTGAATATTACATTTAACTTGCCATATATATGCTGTAGTTAACGTGACACTTTTTTTAGAACCTCCTACCGGTCCGGTCCGCGGCCTTTGACGTCGCCTAGATCATTCTGTAGTTCAGTGCCATCAGTTATAAAAATGTGGTAGTGATTTTCATCGTGGAAAATGGGAAAATGATAATTATTTTGTTGAAATAAACCAAATATTTATCCTATTGCCTGCATATAGGCTTATGAACGTGAGTTGGTTAAGAGAAAGTAAAAAGTCAATTAACAACCGATCAATGATATCTTGGCAGGAGCCGTGAAGTAAATAGCCATACGCACGGAAGCGAAGTCATGTATCGGGCGTGTACGTATTATCCGCGGATGTATAAAGTACAAGCCACGAGCTTTTCATAATCTCCGTGAATTCTGATAAACATTACATCTCGAATTCTGTAAATTATCAAATGCCCTAGTCTTAGAAGTTTGCGTGTGAGCAAACGTATTTTTGTTTCGTTTTCCTTTCTTGAATTTCTCGTGGTTTCATCATGGCGGAATACAGGCGCGTGCGTTAAGTTCTCCATAGGCCAAGGTCGATCCACATAGGTCGCGAAGCTTCGGGCGAAAAGCGGTTCAGAACGAATTGTCGCCGACATCAGCAAGGGTGGTTATGGGAGCAGCGATTGAAGCACGGCTATGTTTGGAGGGAACAAACAGTGGGAATAAAAAAAGCTTTTTTTTAATTAAAGCGAGACACAGATAAATTTATTCAAACACAAAATTCCTAATCAATTTTATATACGCATGGCGAGAAAAGAACAACTCTATTTTACTTGGTCATTATCAATGAATACCTTGTTTTCGGCGCCCACCGTAAGAGCGCCTACCGATAGGGGCGGGCGTTGACGCCGCTATCACTTGCAATGCAATGTAACTCTAGGAGTCGGCAGAAAGGCGCGCTCGTAAAGTTCCTTGTTACAATAGGCCCCACCCTCGTGTTGCTTTGATTGTCGACGTTTGTCTGAATTTGGTGACCCGAACAGTTTCATTGTTTCTTAACCTGTTCAGTTAAAAGTAGTGAGTAGCGACCGCCAAATAATTGTTTATTTTAGTTGTTTTCGTGGGAAAGCGCTGGCCAACGGGCTTGGCGTTCGACGAAAGGACGAGTACTCTACGCTCAAAGCGTTCGTCGGCCTCCAAGGAAAACATCTTCTGTGCAGCGATGCGATTTCGACACCCGTACGGCTGATCTTTTCCTGCATCGCTTTCCGCGTTGAAATCTCGAAACGCCCATCAAGTCGAATGGCATGGCATTTGAATATACAAATTTCGCGCCTCTGAGAACAAAATGACACCACTTCTGTTTTTAGTGCATAAGACGTCAAATTAATTTTTATTCCGCCCTCCTCACACAGATGGCGCTAAGCCCCATGAACCGTCGATGAACCGCCATGTTTTGAACGTATGGGCTTCTAGGAAGCTTCGATACCAGGTATATTTACCCTGCATTGGCTCTTTCGCCAACGCAGAATGTATTTTGCACAGTGGGATTGGTACAAATTTTTTTGAATTTCAAATGTTTTTCGAATTCACTTTAAGTAAACTAATATTTCGTTCTGGTTACGATCTTTGAGCTTTTCAAGAGCCACGATTATGAAACAAATTGTCGTGCATATTATATTATATGCGTTCATTGCACCTCCATGTTACGGACAGCCCCAGTGGCGACAGAGGCAAACTACTCAGCCACTGCTTGGTACTAATTTCTTTTTTTTTTGGAGCGCTTGTATTTATCGAAGCGTCTTAAAAAAAGATGTCACGACATTCTATCGGAAGTATACTTTCATCACGACAGTTTCACAAGGGATAAATTCCCATACAACTCTTCAAAAGGCCGAATAAACAAGCGCGCGCATTGATGCAATGCGGCTGCAGCGAGCCACTGCAGGGATCGGCGTGCCGTGCGCACCGCGCCGGCACGCCGATTGTGGAGCTTTCGGGACAGCGGCTTCTGTGAAAAAACTTTTGAGATGTCGTTCTTGTCCGTTATCTTCAGCGCAAAATTTGTGAATAGAGGGCGGAAGAACATTGTCAGCATGATCTCAAACAGCTTCTCGTGATGCTGAGGCACTGAACATTGCAATAGTTCACGCTCTAGCAGAAATTGAGCAGCTTTCGCGGCACTCTGCCTCAGCGGCATGCTTAAAATTTCTTAGCTCAGCGAGCACTACTTCAACCTATTTGTGCAAAGAGTTCAGCACAACTACGAGTTCGTCTGACTGATAGAGCAGGCGGCTTCCGCCTTGAAGCCTAATCAGTGAATCTGACGGCGCCGAGGGCTTCGGCTTAGTCAACAAACTGAGGCATTCGTTGCAAGACACCCGCTCATTATCAGCTTAACAGCTCTCGATAGGTATTCGGCAACCATCGCTAGTGCTGCACATTCTGGCGAACGAAGCGTTTCTTTGCGCCGGGTAATGTGGTTGAACAGCGCTGCTATCGCTTCTTTAGGAAATTTTTCGGATGGTTACGCTCAGTTGCCGGCGTAGCGATGAACATGTGCTATCTTCCGTGCCCATCACGTTGCTGTTTGTCGATGTTGACGCAATGCCTGTCTTCAGAGACTTTTCTGTTCCGCACAAAACTGCCCGTGAGTCTGTCTGATCATTGCTTCCAGCTGACCTCCTCAACCACCCAAAAAAAGATTCAATGGCATCACACGAGAGATTTCGAGTCAGAACAAATCGAAAGTGCATCTCTCTCAGCAAGTATCTGACGCATTCCACGTTTGACGCATTCAAACTTGGAGCCACTTCCCTGGAAGTTCTTCATCCCTCGGAATTTTATGAAATGAGATGCCCGGGATCTTTCCCTTACTGTACGAGGTGCATCGAGGTCCACAACAATACGCCATACCACTGCGTATGAACTCGCAAAGCACCCTATCAAACCACTTAAAGTAGCACAACTCACTCGTGACCATGCCCTACTGAAAATTGCATATACCCCATAACTCCCATATCCAATAATCCGATATGAAACATATAGGATCCCATACAAAAACCTGTTTTTCCTGTATGTCATATGATGTTATTGGATATAGGAGTTATGGGAAATACGAGGTTTTTTCAGTAGGGCACGATTTCTTCTTTTCGGCCAGAAGGCCCTCATTTGCGTTGCTGCTAGACGTTCTCAATGCGGCACCACAGCCTCACCACAGCCACAGACCTTCAATACCCTGCCGCAGCTCACCGCGTCAATCGAAGGCAGAAGGCAAGTTTTTTTCCCAGCCGTGGACTGTTGCAGAAAGGTGATCTCTCAGCAAACCAGCGAACCATTGGCAGGCGAGGCAAATTAATATTGTCTCGATTTGAAACTAATGGAGACGCGCACACGCAATTTTTCCCGCCTTTAACCATGCACGGCGGCTAGTGAACTATTCTGGGGTAGCAGCGCCCCTAGCGGGCGACCTGCGAGGAGGTCAGGCAAGGAGGTTGAACGGCGCTCTCGGAGTAATTGCGCGGGCACAGGAAGTATACAGGAGGCTACGTCAAGGGGCTTTAAAGGGGCTTTAAATTCCATTTTTAGAAAAAAGAACAAACTGACATTACACCGTTGACAACGACGGGGGTGGTCGAAAAGTTTCGGTTTCGCTCGACTCTGCGCCGCCCGCGCTTTCGCGTTTTAGTTGTTCCGTTATCGTGTAGTGCTGCGCTGGTTGTTCTGGCTCGCGAACCTCACACTAACGGCAAGTAGCAGATAATTCCACTGCCACGTGACGTCGCGGGATGCCCGAACGGTCAAAGCCGCTGGACCAAAAGGAGCTGCAGTGGCGCAGCGTATCGCCCTCTGTCGGGCGCCGTGTAACTCACCGACAGCAGCAAAGGGCGGTAATGGCGCTTGCAACGTCTCCGCTCCTCAGATGGCGTAGCAGGAGATTTGAATTGCAATAAAGGTATTATTTGGACCCCTCAGATGCAATTTTTTCGCAAACTAAGTCTTTTCTTAGCACAAGACAACCGTTTCAAGGTTTCTGGAAAGATATTTAAACAGTCCACACCGACTTAATATTTCCCTTTAGGTCGCGCGGTTGGAAACTGCTGTCGATACTGCTTGGCAGTCATTCGTACTACTTCGCGCGCTGGTATTTGCGTTCAGACCGCTCAAATGGGGTTCATAATTGCATATTACATGTATTTATGCATTAGGAATACATTCCTTTCTTTCTATATTTTTTAATGCCGCTCGGTGATTGCGCGTGCATTGCTGCCGCGGTATCGGCTTTCATTCTACTACGTTATTGTACGGTTCCCTTTTGAGAACAAATATTTTTCTCGTTCTTCAAGCAGTATGTATCTCTGGGGTGTATTGTTGCGCATATAGTTTCCCATCAGTAGGTCTTGCAAAGCGCAGACGAAGAAACCTACGTAACCTTCCTGCTTGCCGCTTCAAACAAGTAAAGCATATCTGCCCCATCCGGCGCCTTGTACTCAGATTTGCGGGAAGCATTGGTATGGATAAAAAGAGTAAACTGCTGCGCAATATTCCATTCAAGTTTCCGCCTTGCTCGCGTAACATTATGCGGAGTAATTGGTACGGGGTCATTTATAGCGGTCGGACCTCGAGCGCCGAAAACGGTTTCAGTTAGTCTTTTATATGGCATTCTTTGGCCGTAAGCTGTATGTGGAATTTTTTCCCAGTCGATAATTCAAATACGAAAAAAAAGAAAGGAAGGAAAGCCTGCGCGGTAGCCTAATTAGTGGCTATATAATGGATACGGCGTTGCACTGCTAAACTGGAGCTCGCCGGTTCAATCCAAATCACGGAATTCGATGGGAACGAAATGGAAAAAGACTCTTGTACTTCTATTTGGGTGCACGTTAAAGAAGCCCAAATGTTGAAAAACCGGATGCCTCATAATCATATTGTGGTTTTGCCATGTAAAACAGAACAATTTGTTTAAATT